>NW_027361724.1:10000-227500 GCF_039654945.1 Dendrobates tinctorius
GATCCGCAGGACCAAGTCCGCTGCGGATCCACACACCCTTAGATCTCACAGGAGACAAACTGACACCAAAAATATCCAGCAGAAGTTTCCTGTTCTCTCCTTGTGGATGGTGCACTGGTAAATGTATGGGGGCAAGGGGTGGGAAGAACAGCTGCCGGGTGAACATGCGCTTTGCTGACAGCTATACAGCTAGCCTTACTGATTACCAAGTCACTAGACTTTTTAGGGCAAAGTAGAATTTCTATATAATGTGCATACTAATCAGATTAAAAAAATATAGCCATGTGAAAGGATCAATGAATAGTAATACTCTGAAAAATGACTGTGCAAACCAAGCACAGCTGCTGAGTGCAGTTATGTGCTCATTCCTATCCATTTGTTTTTCATCTATCTCCACCTTCCTCTCCCTTGAGTGACAGCTCTGGCTTTACAGGAGCCCTTCAGAAGTTTAAGACTTCTGAAGGGAAAATTTACCTAGTAATACTCAATATAGAAGTGGTGAATATATTAGTCCAAAAAACAAACAGACACGTTTGTCATTCAAAACGAAGTTGGTGACGACCATCATGGAAGCTGTAAGGCCCATAGCTAATTACCAAACCTTCTCTAGACCCTGGATAAAAGATTTCTGGCAAAATCCTCTGGAATAAGACCCTTATCATAGCATTTGTTGAGATGGGAGCTCTGGAGAACTGCCCAGTGAAATATTCAGTATTTCCTCTCCTCCTCCGACATCTGCCAGTGCATTGATCTCTAACCCCTAAATGGAAAACCATTCCTCACAGCAAATGTCTAAACAGATAGTTCCCAGTCTTAAATTACACTTGTAGTAAGTGCATTTACTCCATTAAAGTGGACAGGCCATTACCCATCTATAATATAGGGGTCATATAATGGTGGCACATAATGGATCTTCAATTAGCCCCTCATTCAGATGGAAATCAAATGCAACCAACAAAGCCAGATAATTGTCCGTCCCACCCTAACCATACAGACACATGAAGCCCATAGCTTGGGGTCATTTAATCGTCATCGTCAGAGTAGGGTACGCTGACTGTACAGCCGGACTCACATGGATTATCAGGGGCTATTACTGCAATAAATTAAGTCAGCGCCAACTATTTCTCCATTTAACCAAATTCTTGATCAGCCTTACCTTAAAGAAAATTCTTAAAGGAGTTTACCACCTTAAAAAGTAGAATCCCACCCCACACACATGCACACTCTGCTAGTGGGGTGCTGACCCCTGCATACATGAGCTCCTACATATTCACCATAATCACAAGTTGCATCCTGGTATATTACAAGGTAAACCGTCGGACCTTTTTACCAGTGAAAACAAGTCATCCCTTATGGAGAGGATACTGTAGGTGATAGTGGGGTCCCGACTGCTGGAAGTGGCAACGATCGGCAGAACAGGCACTTTTATCCCCATTAGAATGGAGCAGCACTACGCATGTCAGACCACCGCTCCATTCATTCACCAAGGGGATTGCGAGCGCTGCACTTCCCTTTTCCTGGCGGCCCCATAGGAAGTGAACGGAGCGGCAGTCGGACATACGTACTGCCGCACTATTTTAGCAAGAGGGATCAAATATTCTGGTTGTGGAAAAAAATAAATAAAATTAATTGCCGATTGATGGGGAATCCATCCGCTAGAACCCACAGCGATCAGCGTGTCACCACCTACCCTCTTTATAGGTGAAAGTTTTGTTTAAAAAACAAAAACAGGACCCCTTTAATGTATGGCCCTGATTCAATGTGCACGGCATATTTTTATGGCGGTCACAAAGTTGACATCCATCATACTGAGTATGAATTTAAACCATGACGATCTTTATACGGTGACACGCACGCAGCCTTTGATGGAATCTTTCAGCAGCATGATGTAGGCAAATATACCCTGAATCAAATGATGCATCACTTAGCTTACTGTGTGCTACTGTTCTGATATAATCAGGATTTTTAGATGTATAATGCAGCAGAGCTGAGAAAGCTGACCCCGCCCACAAGAGGCTCTCCATGTACATGGTCTATACACAATGAGCTACTTATCACAGGAAGGGGCGGAGTCCGATGAGTGTCAGCAAGCCAGCTAGTCACAGCAATGATAATGTCCTAATGATAAAACCTTCAGCGTAAGTAAACAACAACCTGACATGTGACATCATTGAATTTTGTGTGATTTAACCCCTACCTTATGCTCTCCACAGATTACATAGCAAACACTTGCTGACAGATTCCATTTAAAGTGGTTGTCCAGGCTCAAGTCCATGTGACTGCAGACTTGTGAATCCTCACAGCTACCCCACTGCACACTGTCAGGATTCTCCGGTGTCTGGAGCTGCCAGGCGTGTGACTGAAAGTATGTGATTTGCATACATGCGGTCACACGCCGACAAGAGGTGCAATACAAGTGAATAGACACGTCTAGTCGGAAGGTGGCCGGGACTATGCAAATCATATACCTGAAGTCACATGACCGCCCGCTCTTGGAGAATCACGAGTCTGCCGTCACAGACCTGAACCCCACACCTGGACAACCCCTTTAATTTGCCAGAGCCCTGCACCTCTGTCTTCTGCATGCGATACCGTAGCCGTGCTGCAAGCCAACCGTGCGCTACCCTGCAATTAATACGGACGCCATCGTGCACGTCGTTATAGGACCCCCAGACAGAGGAAGGACAATGGCTGCAGCCCCCTGCGACCATGGATCAGTAAGGACTAGTAATGGGTGAGCCATTACAGGGGCAGCACACGCCCAGAGGCTGAGCCTGCAGGAGACAATAGATAAGGATGGAAGAAAACACAACTCACCAAATAACGTCAGAGCCATGGTCAGCCGGGGCAGGGGGCTCTGGCCTTGCGGGGGTCTCCACTGCATGGAACGTCTTCAAGTTGCGCTGGAAATCACTGCAAGACATAAAAGTTCCAGTGCAGCAGAGCATCCATGGAGCCAGGTGACACCAGGGGGACATGGCGGCGCACAGCTTACCTGCACCGCCGCCCGGAGCACTCACTCTCTGAATGGATGACCCGAGATGATCGCAGTCATACCGCATCCCTCCGGCTCCCAGCCGCCATCTTGCTGGCTTCCCCCCACATGACCAGACAGAGGCGGCGGTCAGGCTGGCGGCTGCCTGCGTTGTCCTGGCAACAGGAAATCCTCCTCACTACCTCTCTCCCACCCAGCGCCTGGGCTGCTGCTGTCACATCCAGTGTCCAGCTGTGGTCACCTACACCACGGAGAGTACATGGAGCCTATGTTATAGCAGCTCAGACGACTGCACAAATAGCAAATCCCTATAGAAGAGCTGGCTCGGGTCCCCATAGCAACCAATCAGGATGCAGCTTTCACATTTGCAGTGCAGCGGTGAAAATGTCAACAGGGATCTGATTGGTTGCTATTGGAAACCTTTCCTACAGTAGTGTTTTTTGAGGCTAAAAGATGGGGAGAAGGGGAAATAATGGCTGAAAGCAAAGACAGACTGGTATCCCGGTGCCGCCAACTTCCGAATGAAGCCATGCCGATGTCAATATGGCCCCACATACCTGCCGAGATGCATGCGTGTCATTCATACATACGTCTCAGCAGATGTCGCATCCTCTTTGCTTGGACAGTAGTCGGCTCGCTGAGGGACCCTGTAGTCAGCTCCCTGAGGGCCCCAGTACTCGGCTCCCAGAGGTCCCAGTAGTCTGCTCCCAGAGGGTCCCAGTAGTTGGCTCGCTGAGGGCCCCAGTAGTCGGCTCCGAGGACCCCAGTAGTCTGCTTGCTGAGGGTCCCAGTAGTCGGCTCCGAGGACCCCAGTAGTCTGCTTGCTGAGGGTCCCGGTAGTCGGCTCGTTGAGGGCCCCAGTAGTCGGGTCCCTGTAGTTGGCTCCCTGAGGGTCCCGGTACTCGGCTCCCAGAGGTCCCAGTAGTTGGCTCGCTGAGGGCCCCAGTAGTCGGCTCCCAGAGGACCCTGTAGTCTGCTCACTGAGGGACCCTGTAGTCTGCTCACTGAGGGACCCTGTAGTCGGCTCGCTGAGGGACCCTGTAGTCGGCTCGCTGAGGGACCCTGTAGTCGGCTCGCTGAGGGACCCTGTAGTCGGCTCGCTGAGGGACCCTGTAGTCGGCTCCCAGAGGGTCCCAGTAGTCAGCTCGATGAAGGTCCCAGTAGTCGACTCCCTGTAGTCAGGTCCCAGTAGTTGGCTCACTGAGGGTCCCAGTAGACGGCTCCCACCAATTAACAAGATATCACCTATACTGCAGATAAGTGATGTCTCGTTTTCATCAGACAACCCCTTTAACTATATTTATATTTGGAGCATTGTTATAAGATGAAGTTCTGTTTCTTGCACAAATGGCGAGGTCTTAGCATTATATACTGTACATATGTACTATAAATTTGAGTTACTGCTAATTATGTACTCTTAAATTTTTGAGGACAATTTTACGCATTTATAAAAAACGTACTGTGACCTCTGGCCCAATGCTGTCACGTTAGGGATGGCGAAGAAGAGGAAGATTGAGCAGGGAAGAGATAGTAGATTAAATATTTTTTTTCATTTTAATCTGAATAAAGAAGATGATTTTGTCCAGGGAGGAAATAGATTTTGCCCGAGAAGGAAAAAAAATGGAGTCAGACTCTGATTCCTGCTGCACGTGGTGCAGACAACATGAATCTAATGACAGGTTTCCTTTAAAGTGGTTGTCTGGTGAGTAATAGGGTTAGTGATAGGCTGAACAATGGATCATGGTGACTTTGGCTCCCTCATTCACCATTCTTTTCAACTGTATATACCGCTGAACTTGTGAGAGGGCCCAGGGCTGTGCGTGGTCTACTGCTATGATCGGTACACCCCTATGGGTGGGGGTCCAAACACTGGGAACCACCCGATTGGCAGTAAGGGGCGCTTTCATCCACACCAAAATGGCGTAGCAGTGCACATACTCAACCACCTCTTCATTCATTCCCTATGGTGCCACATTCTGCCAATCAGATCCAAACCCAGCAGTCAGACCCCCCCCCCCTCCAATCAATAAGTTATCCCTCATCATGTCAGTAGGTGATAATTTGCACTTAAAGCTAAAGCCCCCGTCACACATAACAATGTCCCAGCGATCCCACCAACGATCCGACATGGATGGGATTGCTGGGACATCGTTAGACAGCCCCAGCTATCAGGACCAGCGACGCTGGACGCTGGTTTCTAATGTAAACGTCAGGTATCCAGGAGCCGTGGCTCCTGGATACCCGCTGTTTACCTTGGAAACCGGTGTACACGCTGGTTTCCAAGGTAACCATCAGGTATCTAGGAGCCGCGCGACTCCTGGATACCCGCTGTTTATCTTGGAAACCAGCGTGTACACCGGTTTCCAAGGTAAACACGTTTACATTAGAAACCAGCGTCGCTGATCGCTAGTCTCTCGCTGCCACATGCAGCGATGCGTGCTGGGAAGCGGGAGACCAGCGATCGAAAAACGGCCCAGGCCGCTCGAGCATGATCAGTGATATCCAGCAGGGGGGCCGGTCGCTGATCCCTGTCACACACAGCGATCTCGCTGGCGAGATCGCTGATGTGTCACAAAATCAGCGATCTCGCTAGCGAGAACGTTGTGTGTGACGGGACCCTTAGTGAGATCACTAGCAAGATCGCTGATGAGTCACCGATTTTGTGATGCAACAGCGATCTCGCTGTGTGTGGCACGCATCAGCGACCGCCCCCCCGCCGATCGTGCAGGAATGTCCTGGGCCATTGTTTGATCGTTGGTCTCCCACTGGCCAGCACGCATGGCAGCGGGAGACCAACGATCAGCAAGCTCCCAGCTCTGTAAGCAGACGCTGGGAGCTGGTATCCAAGGTACACAGCGGGTAACTAAGTGCTGCACGCACTTAGTTACCTGCTGTGTACCTTGGATACCAGCTAATGTCCTTCTTCCTGTGCCCCTTGAGGTAATAAATAGTTCACCATCCAGTGTCCATTATAGTATGACCTCCTTCACATGTCACTTTGTACAGTACGGGTGGTGAGAAGTTTTCACACGTACTGGAGACACTTACACCCGTACACCCATTATAATCTATGGGGCTGCACACATGTCCGTGTGACCCACAAGTGGACATGTCCATTTTTTTGCCGCAGCATGGACATCAAAATGTCAGTCACACGTATGACATAAGGTGTGACATCCATGCGCATCATCCGTGTGACACATATCGGAATATAATGCAGAAGAGAAATGTCAGATGTTTACGTGTTATATGCGCAAAGATAGATGGATATCTGTGAGATATGTAATTAGTGCCTTGCATGTGTAGCTCACTGTATGTGTATTTTGCTAATAAATAAATGGAAAAAAACACTAGGGATCCCTCTATTTTTGATAACCAGCTAAGGTAAAACAGACAGCTACAGGCTTACGTTATCAACCTGGTCATCGGACCCTTCCCAGCCTAAAAATAGCAGCCCGCAGCTGCCCCAGAATATACGCATCACATTAGATGTGCCAATTCTGGCGCTTTGCCCGTCTCTTCCTGATTGCCCTGGAGCGGTGGCAATCGGGGTAATGGTAGTTGGGTTTGAGGACACTTGTGATTTGTCAAAAAATCACATCTGCCATCAACCCCTGGGGCTAGTAATGGAGAGCTGTCTATCAGACACACTCATTACTAAATCACCAATAATTCAAAACAGTAATAAAATAAGCCCAATGTCATATAGGAGATGCTCATGGGTGAAATATAAATATATAAAAGGAGGATAAGTAGGATATGTTGATATAAATATAAAAGAGGAGGTTCAACAGTACAGTGACTATAATTAACCCTAAGTATCCTCATAGTATACCTGGCATAGTAAAGGTAAAGAATAGATAACATTTAATAAATCTGCACCAAAAAATAATGAAGAGATGGCTCACATAGATATGAGAGGCAACAGTACAAAGGGGTAAATTAATCAATCATATAAAGCAATATAAATAAGGTTGTGAGGTAAAGAAAGACAATATGTAACCATTGATAAATGGACCCAAAGTCGAGTCCCACAAGTTCGTGGGCCCTAAGAAGTATGTAACTGACCGTGCCAATAGTAGGTGATATATGTATGCGGTACAAGAAAACGCTACGCGAGTTCTTACCTTGTGGCTGCAGAAAACTGGTATCCTAGTTTGGCTTGAACACCCAGGTGTCCCCTCACCCTGACACGCGTTTCGCTGCCAGCTTCTTCTGGAGGCATCGTAACGAAGTTTCCCACATGCCCTCAGAAGAAGCTGGCGGTGAAATGCGCATCTGGGTGAGGGAACACCTGGGTGTTCACGCTAAACTAGGATACCGGTTTTCTACTGCACGTCCAAATTAAAAGAACACTAAGGAGCAAAATAAAATCAGTCGACAAGCAAACTCCAAAGACTAGATAAAAAAAAGCGCAAATGCAATCTTTTTTTATATATTTGGATATTGAAGCGGATCTGATTCAAAATCCACATAAAAAAAAACTCACTTCAAATATTAATTGATGTGGATATAGAAGCCAATCTATGTGTTCTCATTAAAAAAAAATGGAAAAAAAACAACTTTGTGTGAACACACCCTTAGGGATGTGTAAACCAGGGCTGCCATCAGGGCATTACTGCCCTGACTGGCGTATAGGGCCCGATGAACAGAGGGGGCCCACATTGGGCCCCGTCTCATCTGCTCACTGGGCCCTAGCGGCAGGATTCTGCCGGTGCAGTAACTGAACCTGCTTCTGAGACGCAGGTTCAGTTAAACTCTATTACCGTGCTTCCCACATGGCAATAGTTAAAAGCCGCCAGCCAATCGGAGGCTGGCAGCTGAAGTCAGCGCGCACGTCACCGGCGTATGACGTCATTGTCATTCACCAGCGAGTGCGCGCTTGAACTGGAGAGAGCATCGCCGCAGGAGCGCAGCCAGGTAAGGAGAAATTTTTTTTTTATTTTTATTGAAAGCGGCACGGGGTCAGGATGGGAAACACGGGGGGAAGAATGGAGGCAGAAGAGGAAGAATGGGAGATGATGGGGCAGGATGGGAGACACAGGGGGCAGGATGGAGACATGGTGCAGAAAGGAGATATGGGGCAAAATGGAGACATGGGTCAGAATGGAGACACTTGTAAACTGACACTATACACTGTACACTATATACAGCGGTCCTGTGCACAATGTCACCAGTGATCACTGTGTTACCTTTACACTGACACTATATACCGAGCTCCTGTGTATAATGTCATTGATCACAGTATAACCTGTACAATATATACAGAGCTCCTGTGTATAATGTCACCGGTAATCACTGTATTTCCTGTACACAGATACTGCATACCAAGTACAGATCTCCTGTGTATAATGGCAATTATGGTGATATTAGTATTGTGTTTCTTTTTTTTTATTAATGACCAGTATTGTAGTATTCAGTCACTATGTGATGGTAATATGTTGTGCGGCCATGGTGTTGCAGTACTTGTTCCTTGTATGTGCTATTATTTGGTCACTATGTGGTGGTAATATGTGGTCTGGTCATAGTGTGGTGGTATTTGTTCCTTGTATGTGGTATTATTGGTCATCATGTACTGGTAATATGTGGTCTGGACATGGTGTGGTGGTACTTGTCTCTTGTATCTTGTATGTGATATTATTCGGTCAATGTGTTGGTAATATGTGGTCTGGACATAGTGTGGTGGTACTTGTTCCTTGTATGTGATATTATGCGGCCAATGTGGTGGTAATATGTTGTCTGGACATGGTGTGGTGGTATTTGTTCCTTGTATGTGGTATTACTGGTCATCATGTACTGGTAATATGTGGTCTGGACATGGTGTGGTGGTACTTGTCTCTTGTATCTTGTATGTGATATTATTCGGTCAATGTGTTGGTAATATGTGGTCTGGACATAGTGTGGTGGTACTTGTTCCTTGTATGTGATATTATGCGGTCAATGTGGTGGTAATATGTTGTCTGGACATGGTGTGGTGGTATTTGTTCCTTGTATGTGGTATTATTGGTCATCATGTACTGGTAATATGTGGTCTGGACATGGTGTGGTGGTACTTGTCTCTTGTATCTTGTATGTGATATTATTCGGTCAATGTGTTGGTAATATGTGGTCTGGACATAGTGTGGTGGTACTTGTTCCTTGTATGTGATATTATGCGGTCAATGTGGTGGTAATATGTTGTCTGGACATGGTGTGGTGGTATTTGTTCCTTGTATGTGGTATTATTGGTCATCATGTACTGGTAATATGTGGTCTGGACATGGTGTGGTGGTACTTGTCTCTTGTATCTTGTATGTGATATTATTCGGTCAATGTGTTAGTAATATGTGGTCTGGACATAGTGTGGTGGTACTTGTTCCTTGTATGTGATATTATTCGGTCAATGTGGTGGTAATATGTTGTCTGGACATGGTGTGGTGGTATTTGTTCCTTGTATGTGGTATTATTGGTCATCATGTACTGGTAATATGTGGTCTGGACATGGTGTGGTGGTACTTGTCTCTTGTATCTTGTATGTGATATTATTCGGTCAATGTGTTAGTAATATGTGGTCTGGACATAGTGTGGTGGTACTTGTTCCTTGTATGTGATATTATTCGGTCAATGTGGTGGTAATATGTTGTCTGGACATGGTGTGGTGGTATTTGTTCCTTGTATGTGATATTATTGGTCATTTCAAAAATTGAAAAATAAATAAAAAATATACCTAAATTGTATTGGATATTTTAACAAATATTTAATAGGATAGAGTAGAGTCTATCTTGTCTTGGTGGCGGCTTAAAAAAATCTTTTGGCCAAAACAAGAGCTACTGGCTATATGTGTGATCTGGTGATGGGAACTGTTAATGTGTGATTGGTGAGAAGTGGAGTTTTTCCAAGAGAGAGCGGTGGGGCTGAGGACAGTTCGAGGGGCGGATCCTGGGTGGAGTTTCAAGGGGGCCCCGAGAATTTTGCCAGTATGGGGCCCCAAAATTCCTAAACTGTTTTGTTGCGGAATCTCTGCAAATTTTCTGCCGTCTTGTTAAATAGTGTAGATCCCTCTATGTTGTCTGTCTATATGACATGGCAGCAATGCAATAATGTTAATAGCAGTGATTGCTGGAAGATGATACCGTGCTGCTCATGACACACTTTACAACGGCCATCTGAAAAGCTAAGGCCTCTTTCACACATCAGGTTTTCTCCGTCAGGCGCGATCCGGCGCTTTTGACAGAAACCGGATCCGGCGAAATGCAATGCCGGATCCGGTTTCCCCCCCATTGACTTGCATTTGCGCCGGATCGCGCCGGATGGCCATGCGTTTCATCCGGTTATCGCCGGATCCGGCAATGTGTCGCAATGTGTCGCGATCCGGCGTCTGGAAAAAACGTCTACTGTAACGTTTTTTGTCTCCGGCGAAAAAGCCGGACACGCCGGATCCGGCGCGTCCGGCTTTTTCACACAATGAAAGCCTATGAGCGCCGCAATGCGCCGGATCCGGCGAAAGCCTAATCCGGCGGCCGGATCCGGTTTTTTGGTCTGAGCATGCTCAGTAGCTTTGCCCACAAGACATATATAAAAGCAAGACAGTGGGACCCACAGCCACACCCAACATGCCACCCAAGACAGCAACCAGGCGCAGGAGAAGGCAGGAGACCACTGCAGCACCATCCGCACCACCACCACCCCAAATGGAGCAGCAAATAGAACATGCTGAGGAGGGGAGGCCAGCAGCAGAGGAGAGACGGTAATTATCAAATAACCCATTCCTCCAAACTAGGGCTATTGAATATCAAGATATTCATTGGCCCTTTGTTTCTCTTTATTCAACAGCCGCCCAATAGATGCAGCAGCAGCAGCAGCAGCAATGGCAGCAGCTTCAACACCACCCACAGGCATGGAGTATGGCCACCAGGAAGACAGCACATCATCTTCTGGGAGCCCTCCCTCGCATCGTCAGCGTTTGACGGTAAGTTTTTATTTCCAAAATCCATCTTCTCTGTAATATATGTCTATTCATGGCCTTTTATTTCAAAACAGGAATCACAAGATGAAGAGGAGCTCCCAGAAGAAGAAGGAAGGGGTGGACAGACACCTGGAGTGGGCTCACAATTGGTAAGTTTTTTGCATCAAACGCAGAAACACAACATCACACTACACACAACACATAGAAAACAATGTTCTGCAGACCACACACAGCAAACAAATGCCTACATCCAAAGACATAACTTTTTTTGTTTTCTTCTCTAGTCTTCCCAATCTGGTGCTTGGCCAAGAGGTGCTCGCAGTGCCTCCCAGGGTCGTCGGCGACAGCAACGCGGCGGTCACCAGCGTGTAAGTATAAATATTTTTGCTTTGTTTTTTTGCACTTTTTATTTCATTTCTTTTGTGGAGGCTAATTATGTTATTTTTGTCTTTTTCTTTAACAGCCTTCACAGCGTGCTCCCGACTCTGACGTTGAGGATGGAGGGATTGATATGGACCGCCTCATCGATCTTGTCAGAGAAAGGGAGCCGCTCTGGAATATGGCTGACCGCCGCCACGCTGACCTGATCGTTACCCGACGACTCTGGGAGGAAATCTGTTCGCTCCTTGTGGGCCGCTGGGAGGACCTCGATGTTCGGGCCCAGATTACAGAGCGTAAGTATATACAGTACCGGTTGCTTGATGTAAACCAGTGTTTCCCGAACTCCAGTCCTCGTGGTCCCCACGGATCATGTGTTCAGGATTTCTATTTACTATGGAAATCCTGACAACATGACCCCTGGGGACCATGAGGACTGGAGTTTGGGAAACACTGATGTTGTATACTAACCACTCCTTTCTCGTTTCAGGGAACAGAATTGTGAATCGGTGGCGGTCTGTGAGGGATCGTTTCAAGAAGGAGTTCAATAAAGAGATGCGGGCCCCGAGTGGATCTGGAGGACGCAGGAGCAAGTACAAGTACGCAGAAGCCCTGTCGTTCCTCCGTGAAACAATGGTCACCAGAAGGTAAATATTACACACCACATGTGAAAAAAAATGTTAGATGTAAATTTTTTTTTCAGCCAGGGCCATACCATGTCAGTATTTTAATTGTTTTTTTTTCTCTTTATTCCACAGCACGGTGAGCAGCACTCGGGAGCCTGCACGATTGGACCCTTCTGAGGCGATCCCTGAGGAGACCGGCACCGAGGGACACTTCGACCGCCCCGGTACATCTGCACCTTCCCAGCCTTCCCACACATTCGACCCATCTGTCCCATCCACCAGCACAGGAGCATCGTGGCCGCCTACATTACATGAAGCTGCTGGTGAGGAGATCGCTTTCCCTTTACCCCACCCTTCTGCCCCTGCCACCTCTAGTACACCTGCGGGTACTGGGCGGCAGCGGCAGAGGGGTCAGGAAAAGACTTATGCGCCAGAGTTCTTGCATCTGAATGCATCTTTCCAGAACTGTCTAAAAGTCTTGTCAGAGCAAATCTCCGCAGGCTATCAGCAGATCAACTCCAGCATTCTGGAGGTGAAGACACTTCTGCAAACCATGCATTCAGAAGCAAGATCTTCGCCAAACCACACCTTTTTCAGGTCTGTTGTGGAGCGCATGGAAACGCTCTCTCCTGCCCAGCAGATGCATGTAATGCATTCATGCCACGCTGCTCTCCAGCAAGTTACCTCCCAACCTCCTCCTCCTCCTCCCACCACAGTAGTTCCTCCACCTGCACCCCCTCCAGCCACTTTCCATCCTCCCCCTCCTATTACATCTACACCCCCTCCAGCCACTTTCCATCCTCCCCCTCCTATTACATCTACACCCCCTCCAGCCACTTTCCATCCTCCCCCTCCTATTACATACCATCCACCTCCAGCCACTTTCCATCCTCCCCCTATTACATACCATCCACCTCCCCAGCACCAGCCACCTCCCCAGCACCAGCCACCTCCCCAGCACCAGCCACCTCCCCAGCACCAGCCACCTCCCCAGCACCAGCAACCTCACCAGTACCAGCAACCTCCACAGTACCTGCAAACTCCCCAGTACCAGCAACCTCCCCAGTACCAGACATCTCCCCACTTCCAGCAACCTGCCCCGTACCAGACATCTCCCCACTTCCAGCAACCTGCCCCGTACCAGACATCTCCCCACTTCCAGCAACCTGCCTCGTACCAGACATCTCCCCACTTCCAGCAACCTGCCCCGTACCAGACATCTCCCCACTTCCAGCAACCTGCCCCGTACCAGACATCTCCCCACTTCCAGCAACCTGCCCCGTACCAGACATCTCCTCACTTCCAGCAACCTGCCCCGTACCAAACTCCTTCCCCATACAACTTGCCATCAACATCATCTGCTCCTACAGTCCCTGCCCAACCCTCCACTCCACCACCCACCACCTCTTCTGCTTCCCACATGTCCACCCATTCTGTAGTTTTTTCCACACCTTCACCTCTAACTGTTCCTTCCCCACAACGATCCCAGTCCTCTCTCCACACTCCCAGTGTCGAAGTGTCCCGCAGCCCCTACAGCAGTATTTCCACCACACACTACACAGAATTATAATGTGTGTTTTTAAATAAAAATGACCAGTTTTATGGTTTCAGTTTTATAGTTTCAAATTTTTATTAAACATGTTTATTAAAATTTTAAAAAAGTTTACTAAAAAAAACATTTTTCAATAAAAGTTAAATTATTTTACACTGGTTGTCTGTCATTTCTTTCTGCGGCGAAAAAGGTTAAATACAGGGTATTTAAAAGGTGAAATGGTATTCAAAACTAGGTATATAACTGTGGGTACATTTTAGCTTTTTGCCACAGTTGTGTTCCTGGTTGTGTTTGAAGCAAAGTATTTCACCTAAAAAGTTGTGTTTATTGTTGGTGATTTCCTAACAATGTACACAACTTTTGTTAAAAGGTGAAATACTTTGCATAAAACACAACCAGGTACACACCTGTGGCCTAAAGCTAAAAATAGAGACCATGACGAGATAGCCAACTTTGGTTGGCAAAGGTATATACTGTTGGTACAGAAGGTACACAAGTTTGGGGCACAAATCTTTCAAACTCTGTCATCCTGCCAGTGTACTCTGCCTTGAGGTGACATAAAGTATAGTGCAAAATTGTCCCTCATTACTGAAACCGTCACAGAACTTCTAGTGGTAATGTCATGGTAATCTTGCAAGGTGGTTTCTTCAGAGGTGTCCTCAATGGAAATGGGTTCCTTGCATATAACAAAATTGTGGAGTACCACGCACGCTTTGATCACCTCGTCCACAGTTTCTGTCTTGAGGTTGATCGCAGTCAATAGGACCCGCCATTTGGCTGTCAGAATACCAAAGGTACATTCAACCATTCTTCTTGCTCTTGTGAGGCGGTAATTAAAAATGCGTTTTGGTCTTGTCAATCCTCTGCTAGAGTACGGTTTCAAAAGGTGTTCTGACAGCTGGAAGGCTTCATCCCCTACACAGACAAATGGCATAGGTGGACCAGATGTTTGCGGCAGCGGTCTAGGTGGTGGGAACTGGAAGGTGTTTCCATACAGTTTACGCCCCATGGCAGACAGTTTGAAAACTTGAGAGTCATTGGAGCGGCCATAGGCCCCAATATCAACCGCAATAAATTTGTATTCCGCGTCAGCGATGGCCATGAGGACAATTGAAAAATATTTCTTGTAATTGAAATATTCCGATCCAGATCCAGCTGGCTTTACAATGCGGATATGTTTCCCGTCCACAGCGCCCAAGCAGTTTGGAAACTGACATATCTGTTGAAACTTGTCAGCAATTTCAATCCACCTCTCTGTTGTGGGCTCTGGTAAAAACTCTTCAGCTAAGGAGTCCCACAGTGCACGGCATGTGTACTTCACAATTCCAGATATGGTGGAAATCCCGAGTCTGTACTGGAAATGCAGTGACGAAAGGGATTCTCCAGTTGCAAGAAATCTGTGGGGAATTAACAAACAATAAATTAGTTTTAAATCACAGCATTACATACCAAAACTGACCTATAACACTTGGAGATACAAATTACCACCAACAAGATTGCAGTGAAAGTGTGCTCTGATGCGATCATATCCAATAAATGTGGCTTACCTTAAAGTCACCATCAGACGCTCTGCGGGTGAAACGGAGAAGCGGCAATAGGTGTCCGCTTTTCTTATGAGGTGTGCAATGCGCTCCACCAAGTAATCAAAATTCTCCATTTTCATCCTAACATATCCAAAAAATTTATCCGGGTTTCGTCTAAGGTCCATGCAGAGTGTAGAATAGACCCCACGCGTCATTCTCTTGGCTGTGATGGGGTGGATCCACAAACGTCGTCTACGATGCCTGATGCGCTGCTGTCTCGCTCTCTCCTTCTCCAGAACAATCACCCTCAAACGATTTGCCTCCGCTGTAAAATCCGCCAAATTCTTCAAAATATTTCCAATGACAACATCCATCTTCGCCAGTAAACTTGCTCTTCTCTCCAACCTGCACTTTCTCCTCTACAACCTGTCAAAGAAGGGCTGTAGGAACATGCTATATATAGTTTTCCAGTAGCCAATCCCGTTCGGAAGGCCACAAGGGTCAATTTTAAAAACCGGATCCGGCGTAATCCGTCGAAAAACGGATAGAAAAACGGATGAACCGGATGAGACGGATCCGGTTTTGTCTGTCAAGAAAAAGACGGATCCGGCAGAAAACCGGATCCGTCACATCCAGTTTTACTAAACATTTGCCGGATCCGGCGTTCCGGCACGACGCCGGATCGCGCCTGACGCCGAAAACCTGATGTGTGAAAGTAGCCTAAGGCCGGTTTCACATTAGCGCATTTTCAGCGCGCGCACGGCCGGGGGTAGCTCCGCCCCCGATCCGGCTCTCTGCCCGGCGTGCCCGCCCCTTCCTTGTAGCGCCGCCTCCTAGCGGACAGCGGCGCCTGCGATCGGCGCACCCTATCTTTAGCATAGGGTGCGCAGATCGTGCGCAGGCCGTGCGCTAGTTGCGCTTTGACCTGCGCTGCGCACTTTTGACGGTGCGCCGTGCGCGCCAAAATCCGAAAAGTTTGATTTTGGCGCGCACGGCGCACCGTCAAAAGTGCGCAGCGCAGGTCAAAGCGCAACTAGCGCACGACCTGCGCACGATCTGCGCACCCTATGCTAAAGATAGGGTGCGCCGATCGCAGGCGCCGCTGTCCGCTAGGAGGCGGCGCTACAAGCAAGGGGCGGGCACGCCGGGCAGAGAGCCGGCTCGGGGGCGGAGCTACCCCCGGCCGTGCGCGCGCTGAAAATGCGCTAATGTGAAACCAGCCTAAGATGGTCTTAAAGGAAGGGAGGTAACCACTCCAGGAAAAATTACTGCAGGAGCAGTGACAAGTGCCAAAAAGATTGTCTGCAACGATTATAAAAAAAAAAACATTTATTCATAACCTTTTTTTGAAAAATATTTCTTTGTTCTGTATGGAATGATGTATTCTGTATTCATGAGCAGAACACAATGGTGGGTGTGGGTCCTGTTCATGAATGGACAAGTGAATCCAGCAAAGAAGATCAAACTTATAAACATGTTCATAAGGCAGTGTCGGGAGACATCTCGGGGGACTACAGCATTTAACAGGGAGTTGCCAAACTTGTGTAGAACCTATTTAACTTTGTCTCTTTTTAACTTTGTCTCTGCACAGCGCCATAGATGGAACTGTGGCCGCGGCCAGGTACTACAACTCCACCCCTTATGGATATGAATATTGGACGGATGTGTAGTAACCGGCTGCAGCCACTATACAGATGATGGCGCTGTGCTGTGTAGTTCTATAACTGAGTATTTCCAGCAGCCACTGACAATGAGAATAGCTGATTGACATGGATGCCAAGTGCTGCACCGCCACCGATCAGGCATTGATGACTTATCCTAAGGATAGCCCTTCAATGGAAAGTCCAAGACAAACCCTTTCAGTGTTCTGTTATAGGACCTAAAAAAGAATTCACACAGGAAACGGATCTGTCATATGTCAAACACAAACAACACTCCACGTTCCCTGATTGACTAATACTGCACATGCGATCCCACTATTACAAGTGGCTGCGTCGAGATGGATTATTTATTACGCTGGACAGATCACTAGTCTGACTGCAGCTGTGTCACCCCGCTTATTATCGGTTCACATAGGTAGTCTGATGGTTTGTACCCTGCCCTAGATCATCACCAAAGCATATACTATGGGACTTAAGTCCCTGACGCGCGTTTCGCTGGTAAACCGGCTTTTCCTATCAGGGAGCAGACTGACAGCCTGTCCGAACACTTCACGCCGACAGAAGTCTGCCTTGGCGTTTCATTCAAACGGCGAGACCGTAGCCGTCAGCTTCAGTGTCCATGTTCGGCCGCACTGCAATAAGACAGCACGTGCGGTGGCAAAACACTTGCGATCTGCTAACAGGGATCACACTTGAGCTGATCACAGCCTATGCTAGCCGCATGTATTTAATGCGACATGCTTGCTATAATATAAGGTGCTGCATTGGTGGATCTGGACTATATGTACTATATCCGATCCATTTATCACGGTTCATGTTTATGTAATATGTTTATAAGCCATCACACGGGGATTATACCAACATGGTTAAACAACACAGTGTAATAACAATTAACCCATATACATGAAAATGAACACCTAACTGTGATGTGTAATTTTGGATAGGTAGATCCCCACACAACACTCAACATATGGGATATTTATCTGTTCTGTACCCTGCTCTTGAGTTTAATGGAATTTGACAACCTGACCCATATTATAAGAGACAATGGTCAGGTTTTCAAATTGATTATAAAATATTCTTTCACGCCAAGCATATTATCAGAATCTAGTGGATCACGGCTGTGACTACCCCTTATAGCTGTGACCCTTTATACATCTAAATGATGTATGGAATAATTGTAAAAAAAAATATTAAAATCACATTATTTTACATTAATTAGTCAAGGTTAAATTTTATTAATTCACACTCCTTATCCTTTCCCTTCCCACTACTGTCTCCTTGGTGGTGTACACGTATGTGTAGAAACATGTCCAGAGATACGACAATTCAACCCCTGGATTATGTAACTGACACCCGGATCAAACTCTGATCAGAGTTTGAGCCGAGTGTCAGCTTGGTGTGATACAATTATCTCATCCGAGAGAATCGGATCACAGGTGAGAAAATGGAGCACAAGATTTATCTTCTCCATTGTGTAAGTCTGATGTTGTTGGACTGCACTCGGGTGTCATCCAAGTGCAGTCCGAAGCTTTCCATGGACCCATAGACTTGTATGGGGGCATTTGTTTCGATTTGCGTAGCCACACGCAGCATCCTGCAACTTTTTTCTCATGCCGAATTGGCGTGAGGAAACAAAGGCAGTTTTGCACTGCCCCATAGTATAACTTTGCTGTCTGATGAAACTTAGCCCTCGTCCAATGTATACGCTGATGTGAGTGAGTCAATAAAGAGTGAAAATGCAGAGTGGAAATCGAAATGTTGCAGATGATAAATCCACAGTGTTGGTCACTTTCCACTACAGATTTTATCCATAGCATGTAAGTAATATTTTGAAAAAAATCTCATCCACACTTCTGGTATTGTAATACACAGTGGATTTTCCACCCAGAAGCAGAATCTGCCAGTTATTGCCATGCACTAGTCTGCTCTGTAAAGTGCTGTAATGTTTTTCACATGCACCAATCATTGGGATGCACAATATACCGGCAAAACGCGCGTCGGGGACTTAAGTCCCGTAGTATATGTTGGTTGGTAGGTGATCAAATACTTATTTCATGCAGTAAAATGCAATTTAATTATTTAAAAATCATGCAATGTGATTTTCTGGTGTTTATTTTAGATTCTGATTCTTACAGGTGAAGTGTGCCTACGATAAAAATTACAGACCTCTTCATTCATTATAGGTGGGAAAACTCGAAAAATCGGCAGTGTATTAAATACTTATTTTCCTCCCTGTACATATATACTCGTATATACAAAATACATTCTATGATGTAAATATAGGGCGCGCAGTCTCCATACTGGACAGATCCTACATGATGTTCACTCTCCCAGTGCAAAAGAACCGAGCAGCTGACAAGGAACTGCAGAAATCTCTATGAAAGACGACACGGCACAGACAGGATTAATAACACCTTCCTGGTCCTGCCGTGCTGTCCAAGCTGCGAGCCCGTTGCCTGTGACCTCTACTCTTTGACCCTGAGATGCTGAGGACAGTTTCCAGAGTAAAAGAGAATAGTGGAGGCTGCACCCAGCACAAGGTAAGCCCAGATGTGTATCCTTCATTGTCCTGTCCCCCGAGTAAAGACCTTTGGTGAAGGAGGACAGAGACAGAAGCCAGTGAGCGCTCTCATCAGTCTGATGAGGAAGCGCTCATTGGCCAGTGGCCTCTCTTTCAACATGACTGGAAACTTTTTCATTGCTGAACCTGGATCAGCGCTGCACCTTAGTGACCATACGCGAGCAGAGCAGAGCAGAGCTGACTGGCGTGTAGCAAAAGTTAAGTTAAAATTGCACCCCTCTGCTTATGATATGAGGTGACGCCCTAGGCAGCCGCTTACCCCTTGTCCCAGCCCTGACTGTATGGAAGGCAATGCAGTGCGTGCCCATTATACTGTTTGGAAGGCAATGCAGGGCCCATTATACTGTATGGAGGACTATGTGGTGCCAATTATACTGTTTGGAGAACTATGTGGGGCCCATTATACTGTATGGAGGACTGTGGTGCCCATTATACTGTATGGAGGACTGTGGTGCCCAATATATTTTATGGAGGACTATGCTGTATGAAGGACTATGTGGGGCCCGTTATACTGTATGGAGGACTATGTGGGGCCCATTAATCTGTATGGAGGACTATGTGGGGCCCATTATACTGTATGGAGGATTATGTGGTGCACATTATACTGTATGGAGGACTATGTGGGATCCTTATACTACATGGAGGACTATGTGGTGCCCATCTTACTGCATGGAGGACTATGTTGGGCCCATTATTCTGTATGGATGACTATGTTTGGCCCATTATACTGTATGGAGGACTATGTGGTGCACATTATACTGTATGGAGGACTATGTGGGGCTCCTTATACTACATGGAGAACTATGTGGTGCCCATTATACTTTATGGAGGACTATGTGGAGCCCTATATGCTGTATGGAGGACTATGTGGGGCCCGTTATCCTGTATGGAGGACTATGTGGTGCCCATTATACTGTATGGAGGACTATGTGGAGCCCATTATTCTGTATGTAGGACTATGTGGAGCCCATTATTCTGTATGGAGGACTATGTGGGGCCCATTATTCTGTAAGGAGGACTATGTGGGGCCCATTATTCTGTAAGGAGGACTATGTGGGGCCCATTATTCTGTAAGGAGGACTATGTGGGGCCCATTATTCTGTATGGAGGACTATGTGGGGCCCATTATTCTGTAAGGAGTACTATGTGGGGCCCATTATACTGTGTGGAGGACTATGTGGTGCACATTATACTGTATGGAGGACTATGTAGGGCTCCTTATACTACATGGAGGACTATGTGGTGCCCATTATACTGTATGGAGGACCATGTGCTGCCCATTATACATTAAGTAGGACTATGTGGGGCCCATTATACTGTATGGAGGACTATGTGGGGCCCATTATACTGTATGGCAGACTATGTGGTGCACATTATACTGTATGGAGGACTATGTGGGGCCCATTATAATATATGAAGGACTGGGTGGGGATCACAGTTGGGGCATCATATTGTTTTGGAGTCACCATACTTTGTTGGGAGTGTGTGGTACTGTGGAGGAATTCAATATGGGGGTATTTTACTATGTTTGGGGGGCACTTTTGTTTGCATCATACTTTATTATCTGTATTTTTCAAGGTTTTTTATCCTTTATTACATTTAAATTAGGCCATTGGACCATATGCTTTTTATTGCTCTTACATAACATATTATTTTATTCCAGTATGATTATGTGTTCATTTTATGCTAAGATCTATTACCGTAATTAAAAATGTACTTTGTACGTCAGACAACCCCTTTTAAGTTTGTTTCCATATGAAAAAGTTTCATCATTATATGTGATAAGTAGAGTTGAGCGATACCGTCCGATACTTCAAAATATCGGATCGGAATGGATCGGCCGATCTTTAAAAAAAGTATCGGTATCGCCGATGCCGATACCGGAAGTCCCATTCAAGTCTATGAGACTTCCGGTATCGGAATTGGAAAAACCCTTTCCTGCCCTTGTACAGCTTTTACCATAAAGTGAGACTAGGGATTTTTTTTTTTTTAAGTGGCGGAGGAATACAGTGCGGAAGGATACCTACCTTCCGTCATTGGATTCCTGCAGCCCGTAGAGAGCGGCAGCATCAGCTGATGCTGCAGTTCTCTACCCAAGATCGTCGTGGGACACACTCGTGGACTGCTTCGGATCAAGGGTGAGTATTTTTGTGGTTTGTTATGTTAATATTTATTCCGTAGACGACAATGGCTTCGGGGAACAATGTGACAAGTATTGGTAAGTATGTTACTCTATGTTGTATGTACTGTATGTCTATGTATGTATTATATGTAGCATGCATGTAGTATGTATGTAGCATGTATGTAGTATGTATGTAGTATATATGTGGTATGTATGTAGCATGTAGTATGTAGCATGCATGTAGTATGTATGTAGTATGTATGTAGTATGTATGTAGCATGTATGTAGCATGCATGTAGTATATATGTGGTATGTATGTAGCATGCATGTAGTATATATGTAGTATGTATGTAGTATGTATGTAGCATGTAGTATGTATGTAGCATGCATGTAGCATGTAGTATGTATGTAGCATGCATGTAGTATATATGTAGTATGTATGTAGCATGTAGTATGTATGTAGCATGCATGTAGTATGTATGTAGTATATATGTGGTATGTATGTAGCATGTAGTATGTATGTAGCATGCATGTAGTTTGTATGTAGTATATATGTGGTATGTATGTAGCATGTAGTATGTATGTAGCATGCATGTAGTATGTATGTAGTATATATGTGGTATGTATGTAGCATGTAGTATGTATGTAGTATGTATGTAGTATGTATGTAGCATGCATGTAGCATGTAGTATGTATGTAGTATGTATGTAGTATGTATGTAGCATGTAGTATGTATGTAGCATGCATGTAGTATATATGTAGCATGTAGTATGTATGTAGCATGCATGTAGTATATATGTAGTATGTATGTAGCATGTAGTATGTATGTAGCATGCATGTAGTATATATGTGGTATGTATGTAGCATGTAGTATGTATGTAGCATGCATGTAGTATGTATGTAGTATATATATATTTCTTTTTTTAAACATTTAACACATTAGCCGGATGATGGGACTACTACTGTCCCATCATTGGCTAATGTGTCAATCACTGTCATGGTAGCAGGCATCGCCCGATGGGACTTGTAGTCCCATTGGACGATGCCTGCACAGACCCCCGGACATCAGCACAGCCCCCCGGCAGGCCGGCACAGCCCCCCGGCAGGCCGGTACAGACCCCCACAGGGTGCACAGCCCCCCGGCAGGCCTGCACAGCCCCCCGGCAGGCCGGTACAGACCCCGGGCAGTCCACACAGCCCCCCGACAGGCCGGCACAGCCCCCCGGCAGGCCGGTACAGACCCCCACAGGGTGCACAGACCACCGGCAGGCCGGCACAGCCCCCCGGCAGGCCGGTACAGACCCCGGGCAGTCCACACATCCCCCGGCAGGCCGGCACAGCCCCCCGGCAGGCCGTCAGAGACCCCCGGAAGGCCCGAAATGACGGCGCATCATGATGCGCAAACACCACTCATCATGATGACGTCATTTCGGCTGTCAATCAACTTTGAACTTCCGATTCCGATGCCCATGCCCGATATTGAAAAAATATCGGATGTCGGTATCGGAATTCCGATACAGCAAGTATCGGCCGATACCCGATACTTGCGGTATCGGAATGCTCAACACTAGTGATAAGGAAAAACTTCCTCAATTGTAGACATTTTTAAAATAAATATCAGGGTTGTCCCGCGACTTGGACAAAGTTTTTAATTTTGGTCCTTTGTGTATACGAGTTTGACATCCCTGTGTTAGGTGTCTGGCAATTCACTGGGGAAAAAAAATCAGTGTGCTGCATTATTCCTACCAGTGAACAAGATGGGTATGACCGAAGCCCAGGTGGTACAGAAGCTTCTTTTCTATGGAATTCTCTCTTTCAGGTCAAATTAATTTACTTACATTTACTTCCACACATCTCGTCGTAAGATATAAATAAGATATAGCAAAGATGTTGCTGTAATTGTAGAAATGATTCTCAAAAGTTATAGCTTTATTCCTGGACTAGTAATTCATCTTTCTGAACTCTAGATGGCAGACTTGTACACATCAGCAGAGTTATTAGATCATATGGTAATGACTGAGCTCTATCTGCTATAGACAAGTCAAGAGACAATGTCTATGAAACCTCATAAAGTAAAGCCAATGCATTTTCTAACAGAGATATTGTTTCAAAAGTCAACTGAGCTCAATCTGTATCACCTGTTTAATTTGAAAATTAAAATATCATATATAAAATTCTTACATGTATTCTGTAAGGCTGGTTTCACATTAGCGTTTTGTTGCGCAGCGCATCAGGCGCGTCCATGCGCATGCGTCATGCGTACCTATGTTTAACATGGGGTGCGCATGGTCTTGCGTTTGCACACGTTTGTATGCGTTTTCGTGCGCATGCGTTTTTTCAAGGTGTGCGCCTAGACGCGCCTGTTGCATTTTTGGGTCTGCCAAATGCGTTATTTTATTGCTTGTGCACGGAATGCGATAAAATAACGCATTACAGTCTACGGGAACACAGGCGTGTGCATGGACATGCGTTCGTCTGAGTTTTCGTGCGCATGCATTTTTGGCAAAAAAAATGTGTAGACACTGGTTTTAACCCCTAGAGAACGAATCCCCATAAAAAACGCAAACGCATGCAAAAAACGGAGGAGGCGCGGCCGTGCGCTGCCCGACGCAGCTCCAAGCAACGCAAGTGTGAAAGCAGCCTAAGTCGTGTGTGCCTCCATGACACTGTGCCAATCAGAGATTGGAGTAGTATTTCTGGCATTAAAAATGCTAACACATTTGATGAATTTTATAGGTGGCGAGACCATACTCCATCCTGCCCCGACTCCTCCAAAATTACGACCTTTTCAATGGAGCTGATCCAAAAATGTTGTGACTTTTAAAGGTTGACATGACACCAGTACAGCCGACAATAATTGATACCAGGAGCAGTGGCGGAGATTCAACGCTGGACCTGGGAAAGGTGAGTAAGGCTCTGTTTTTTTTTTTAATAAACTGCGGTTGAGTACAGGGGTTTTCTGAAACTGAAAAATGTCCTCAGTAATGTACCTAGTGTAAAGTTTAGGAATATTACAAGTCATCTCACAGCTCTGTGTCTATGATATGTGAATTCTAATATTCCTCATCGTTTACAGTGTGGGGTATACACTCATAGGAAACCAAAATCAGCAGTGTGCCGAGAGGTGGATGGCGGCAAAACCAATCTGTCTCTCTGGTGATCATGTCTACCAGTGACATCAACGAAAGAGCAACAACTGGCACCTTGTCTTACTGTGGTCTTCAGACATCTGTAGCTAAAGACTGTTTCGCTATTTCACTCTCACCGAACTTGATCAAGTCTGTAAAAATAGACTATGAATCTCTACAACCTGAGAGCAACATGCTTTTTCAAGATTTTGTTAATAAAAGATTAGCAGTTTGTCATTGTCATCGCCCAGCATTGTTTGCAATGATCACCTTCCGACCTTCAGGTAAACAAACAGATCTCACTACATAGCTCCACACTTGGGGGAATGGAAAACATGTCTCCCTATATCGTAAGGAGACCAATTATTGTGCTAGTCACAGATTGAGTGCAACAGAATAAAAAAAAAATAAAATTCATGAAATAGGCCTGGACAGAAATGATGGTACCCTTAACTTAATATCTTGTTGCACAACATTTGAGGCAATCACTGCAATCAATCGATTCCTGTAGCTGTCAATGAGACGTCTGCACCTCTCTACAAGTATTTTGGCCCACTCCTCAAGAGCAAACTGCTCCAGTTGTCTCTTGATTGAAGGTTGCCTTTTCCAGACGGCATGTTTCAGCTGTTTCCAAATATGCTCAATAAATAGGATTTAGGTCAGGGCTCATAGAAGGCCACTTCAGAATAGTCCAATATTTTCCTCTTAGCCATTCTTGGGTGTTTTTAACTGTGTGTTTTGGGTCATTATCCTGTTGCATACTTCTCTCTAGAATCCCTTGATAGTCTTGAGATTTCATTGTACCCTGCACAGAGTCTAGACACCCTGTGCCAGATGCAGCAAAAGCAGCCCCAGAACATAACAGAGCCTCCTCCATGTCTCACAGTACGGATAGTGTTCTTTTCTTGGTATGCTTCATTTTTCCGTCTGTGAACATAGAGCTGATGTGCCTTGCCAAAAAGTTCCATTTTTGTCTCATCTGGCCATAGGACATTCTCCCAGAAACTTTGTGGCTTGTCAACATGTAGTTTGGCAAATTCCAGTCTGGTTTTTTATGATTTTTTTTTTCAACAATGGTGTCCTTCTTGGTCGTCTCCCATGAAGTCCACTTTGGCTCATACAACGACAGATGCAATCTGACACCGATGTTCCTTGAGCTTGAAGTTCACCTTTAATCTGTTTATAAGTTTTTCTGGGCTCTTTTGCTACCTTTCGTATTATCCGTCTCTTTGATTTGTCATCAATTTTGCTCCTGTGGCCACGTCCAGGGAGGTTGGCTACAGTCCCATGGAGCTTAAATTTCTGACTAATATGTGCAACTGTAGTCACAGGAACATCAAGCTGCTTGGAGATGGTCTTATAACTTTTACCTTTAACATGTTTGTCTATAATTTTCTTTCTAATCTCCTGAGACAATTCTTTCCTTAGCTTCCTCTGGTCCATGTTGAGTGTGATACACACCATGTCACCAAACAGCACAGTGAAGATCTGTAGCCTCTATACAGGGCCACTCACTGATTCCAAGACTGTAGACACCTGCGACGCTGATTAGTGGACACACCGCGATTTATCATGTGCCTTTAGTCACATTATTTTCAGGGGTACCATCATTTCTGTCCAGGCCCATTTCATGAGTTTTATTTATTTTTTTTTACAAATTCTGCGGAAGCATGGCTGAAAAGCAAGGTCTGACTTTCATTTGTTCATTTTCATAGATTTTTGATTTATTATTACTTTTGTCAGATTAGAGTTATTTCTGTGACATTGTGGGCTTTCCTGTCATTAAACGAGGGGTACCAATAATTTTGACCACGTATTGACTACGTAATAAATCAGTGGGGGTGCAACCATGGAGACCTTCACCAATTCTCTAGAACAGGGAACTCTGTTCTCTTGGTCTATCCATGTGATCCTAACAAGTGAAAGGGAGCTTCTGGGGCTGTTTCTGGAATTGCAAACCAAGGTGCAAAGACATAAACATAAGACCAAGCTCAGACTGCTGGAGCACATGGACTAATGTAAGGCAATGAAGGACTTCACAAGAGCATTTTCACCCATGTGTGCATGCACTGGTCTGTGTTTTCTTTTTCGGATGAGAGTTGCCTACATTCAACTAAGGAAGAAGGATGCCATAACGACACGGTCTGTTTGGCATTTCTTTTTACTGGCTCCAAAGAGAACTTAATTGGCTTTATATACTCTGTGTGTGTGTGTATGTGTGTGTATATATATATATATACACACACATACATATATACATACATATATATATATTAGGGTGTTTCATTTTGTATGGTAAAAATAAAAGTCAAATTTTTGCAGACTTTGCTTACGCCCAGAGTCTCACTAATGTAAAAGGTATATATGCCAAATTTCAAGACGATTGAACAATATTTAGAGGTGGCACGCTTTTATCAGTTTAATAAAAGTACGCAAAAAACAGATTTTCAATGTTAAGTATTTTTTATTAGAAATTCAAACAATTAAAAACTTAGAATAATAGTGACAATAAACAGTAACACTGATAGGCAGTATCATACGTATTAAATGATTTACACTAATGTGCTGTGAAAGATGCGGCTCCTTCTTTTGTTCGCTTGGGGACGGCTTTTCTATGATACTCGACAACTCTAAACAAGAACTGTTTCTGTGGTTCATCTCTGACTGAATTATTAAACTTCTTTCTCAGAGCAATGCCCCTTTCTGCGGTGTCATTTACCACCTTAAGGCTGTGTGCACATGTAAGCGTTTTTTTTTCGCGGTTTTTTAAGCATTTTTACCAGCAAAAACGCTTAAAAGAAGCATCCCATTCATTTGAATGAATTCTGCACTTTTTGTGCATATTGATGCGTTTTTTCTGCGAAAAAAAAACGCATCGCGGTAAAAAACGCAGCATGCTCATTAATTTCGCAGAAAAATCCACATTTCTAACTATTTTCTATGAGACTGGGGACGCTCCGGATAAAAACGAATAAAAACGCGCATTCAGTCCGGTTTTCAGTCAGGAATGTTCTGCATATGTGGGTACATAGCCTAAGAGCATTGATGGAGCTTCTTAGTGCATCACTGCAATATTCTTCTACGTCGTGGATCACAAATAATTCAAAGGATGTCTTTGTTTAAGGCCTGTTTCACACTTCAGTTTTTTCTTGTCAGTTAAAATCCGTCAAAATGGCGGAAAGCGGATCCGTTGGTAACTGAAGTGAACGGATGCCAGCGGACCGGTTTTTTGACGGATCCGTTGGCTGAAGAATTTTAAAGGAACCACAGTCCGGGGAGGAGAAAGAGAGAGAAAGAGAGAGAGATTGATTTACCGTCCGCCAGAAATGATTTCAGGCTTTAATTGCCGGCTGAGATCATTCCTCAGGGCATGCGCAGTACAAAAATGCGGATCCTTCAGCAAAAAAAAGTTACAAGCTCCGTCCGGGCATGTCGGCAGACGCAAAAAAATTGGCGGATCCGCAAAAAAACGGATCCGATGGATGGCCATCCGACAAGATCCGCCGGTAATGCAAATCAATGGGGAAAAAACGGATCCGCCAAACAAAATGGCGGATCCATTTTTTTAGGAAAACGGCGGATCTTGACTGATGGAAAAAAACTGAAGTGTGATACAGGCCTTACTTGTAACAAAATTGCGGAGGTCTTTTCCTTCAAAAACGAGGTTTTTACCTTCCAACCGTTTCAGTTCCTTTTTCTTTTCAGGTTTCATTCTTAAATTTTCAAACATCTTCTCCTTCTCAGCCTGACCGATACGTTCATCCAAAAACGCCACTCCTGTTAGTTTCTGACAGATACCAAATGTGTCTCGTAGCCACTGAGAAGGCACGTTCTCTGACAGCTTTATCTGGATAATATTGCTGAAGCTGTAGCATCTCCAAATCATTCTTTGGAGCCCATCGTCTTACAATTGCCTCGTGCCAAAAGTGGACATATAATGAGACAGACAAAACGTGCTACTTTTCTTATTCCTTTCCATTCGGGATTAGACATATGGAATTGTGTAGTGAGTAGCACAATTTTGAGGACATATATGGCCTTTGCCATCCACCTTGCTTCAGTCAGAGCCCCTGGAACCCTAAATTCCAAATCGTTTTCATCCCAACCTCCAAGATATAGAAGTGATCATTGTAATAGCTCTTTGTAATCTTCTCTTGGATGACTGCCATCTTTCAAGACATTGTTGAGGTAGTCCACCATTTTCACACGTTGTTCTTCATTTTCAACCGTAATTCTGCCAGAGACCCACTGACTCTAATGCAATCCCCCTTTGTGTACAAGGACTTTATTATTTCCTGCATCCTTGTTCAAAAAAAAAGAAAATTGAAAAGATATGGAGAGGATAATAAAAGCTGCTAAATGGGAACAAGAGTATGAATCTGTTTTAGGAAAGAAGAGAAAGGGGAAATATTGATTATTCGACACCGAGGCCATATTCAGATTGTCTGCTCTGCACTGAAGTCCCTCCCAAGTACATCATAAGGCTAGTAACCCCGGCATTAGGAAACCCCTTTTCTAGGTGGCAGGAGACATTTGTGCAGACTGTGGATTTTCTATATGCAGTATGATCTTTGTCATGCTGAGTTGTTACAAAATTTTGTCTAAAAAGTCACATTTTGGAAGAGGTAAAAAGGTGCTGCAAAATTTGTGCCATGTCCAAATGTGGCATAAAAAGTGTCAATAAGAGGATAGTGTGATATATTGTCATTTTTATGGCCTATGTAAAGTTGTTATAGTTTAAGATTTGCATGAAAAAAAAAAAAAAATATACAGTGGCATGCAAAAGTTTGGGCACACCTGGTCAAAGTTACTGTTATTGTGAACAGTTAAGCAAGTTGAAGATGAAAAGGCCTAAAGTTAAAGATGACACATTTCCTTTGTATTTTAGTCCGGAAAAAAATACTGTCATTTTTTCATTTTAAATTGCAATGCAAAAGTTTCAGCACCCTTGAAGATTTGTGTGCTCAGAAAACTCTGGAGTTGTAGTACATTGTTCTGCTGTTCAGAGACACCTGCACAAATATGGCCTTCATGGAAGAATCATCACAAGAAAACCTCTCCTGCATCCTTGCCATAACAATCCTTGTGGATTTAGCAGCACACGAGAGTGTTTCTTTCATTTCCTTGTGATGGTAAATAAAAACTAAAAGCACTTGTTCCTTGGAAGGGAGTCAAGCTCCCAAAAATTCACCACCAGGCACCTTTTCAAGTAACCAAATTCCCTTTCTAAAGAAGTACTCACTTTCAGTTTAACTACCTGCAGAACATAATAGAAACACAGCATACATGTTAGTGTGACGTCGATGATACATTTTCATGAATTTCAGTACTTTCAGATAAAGGTGATCAACGTGTGCAACCCCTAAATATTAATCGATTTCGCTAAGATTTTTTACATGGATCTTTTAGAGGACTTAGACCAAGGATTCAAGCAAAGTCATATGAAAATCATAACTTCGGAAAAATGAAACACCCTAATATATATACTGCTCAAAAAATAAAGGGAACACTTAAGCAACACAATGAAACCCCTTTAACCCCTTCATGACCCAGCCTATTTTGACCTTAACGACCTGGCCATTTTTTGCAATTCTGACCAGTGTCCCTTTATGAGGTAATAACTTAGGAACGCTTCAACGGATCCTAGCGATTCTGAGATTGTTTTTCGTGACACATTGGGCTTCATCTTAGTGGTAAATTTAGGTTGATAATTTTTGCGTTTATTTGTGAAAAAAATGGAAATTTAGTGAAAATTCTGAAAATTTCACAATTTTCAAAATTTGAATTTTTATTCTGTTAAACCAGAGAGTTATTTGACACAAAATAGTTAATAAATAACATTTCCCACATGTCTACTTTATATTAGCACAATTTTGGAATCAAAATTTTTTTTTGTTAGGAAGTTATAAGGGTTAAAATTTAACCAGCGATTTCTCACTTTTACAACAAAATTTACAAAACCATTTTTTTTAGGGACCACCTCACATTTGAAGTCATTTTGAGGGGTCTATATGGCAGAAAATACCCAAAAGTGACACCATTCTAAAAACTGCACCCCTCAAGGTACTCAAAACCACATTCAAGAAGTTTATTAACCCTTCAGGTGCTTCACAGGAACTAAAGCAACATGGAAGAAAAAAATGGACATTTTAATTTTTCCAACAAAAATTTTGTGTTATCATCAATATTTTCATTTTCACATGGGTAACAGGATAAAATGGATCCTAAAATTTGTTGGGAAATTTCTCCTGAGTACACCGATACCTCATATGTGGTCATAAACCACTGTTTGGGTGCACAGCAGGGCTCAGAAGGGAAGGAGCGCCATTTGACTTTTTGAATGGAAAATATGCTGGAATATTTAGCGGTTGCCATGTTGCGTTTGGAGAGTCCCTGTGTGCCGAAACATTGGAGCACCACCACAAGTGACCTCATTTTGGAAACTAGACCCCCCAAGGAACTTATCTAGATGCATAGTATGCACTCTGAACCCCCAGGTGCTTCACAAATTGAGCCGTAAATATGAAAAAGTACTTTTTTTTTCACAAAAATTTTCGTTTAGCCTCAATTTTTTCATTTTCACATGGGCAACAGGATAAAATGGATCGTAAAATTTGTTGGGAAATTTTTCCTGAGTACACTGATACCTCATATGTGGTCATAAACCACTGTTTGGGCGCACGACAGGGCTCAGAAGAGAAGGAGCGCCATTTGACTTTTTGACTGGAAAATTAGCTCCAATCCTCAGCGTACACCATGTCGCGTTTGGAGAGCCCCTGTGTGCCTAAACATTGGGGCACCCCCACAAATGACCCCATTTTGGAAACTAGACCCCCAGAGGAACTTATGTAGATGCATAGTGAGCACTCCGAACCCCCAGGTGCTTCACAAATTGAGCCGTAATTATGAAAAAGTACTTTTTTTTCACAAAAATTTTCTTTTAGCCTCAATTTTTTCATTTTCACATGGGCAACAGGATAAAATGGATCCTAAAATTTGTTGGGAAATTTCTCCTGAGTACACCGATACCTCATATGTGGTCATAAACCGCTGTTTGGGCGCACGGCAGGGCTCAGAAGGGAAGGGGCGCCATTTGACTGGAAAATTAGCTCCAATCCTCAGCGTACACCATGTCGCGTTTGGAGAGCCCCTGTGTGCCTAAAGTTTGGAGCACCCAAACAAGTGACCCCATTTTGGAAACTAGACCCCCCAAGGAACTTATCTAGATGCATAGTGAGCACTCTGAACCCCCAGGTGCTTCACAAATTGAGCCATAATTATGAAAAAGTACTTTTTTTTCACAAAAAAATTTTTTTAGCCTCAATTTTTTCATTTTCACATGGGCAACAGGATAAAATGGATCCTAAAATTTGTTGGGAAATTTCTCCTGAGTACACCGATACCTCATATGTGGTCATAAACCACTGTTTGGGCGCACGGCAGGGCTCAGAAGGGAAGGGGCGCCATTTGACTTTTTGACTGGAAAATTAGCTCCAATCTTCAGCGTACACCATGTCGTGTTTGGAGAGCCCCTGTGTGCCTAAAGATTGGAGCACCCCAACAAGTGACCCCATTTTGGAAACTAGACCCCCCAAGGAACTTATCTAGATGCATAGTCAGCACTCTGAACCCCCAGGTGCTTCACAAATTGAGCCGTAATTATGAAAAAGTACTTTTTTTTTCACAAAAATTTTCTTTTAGCCTCAATTTTTTCATTTTCACATGGGCAACAGGATAAAATGGACCCTAAAATTTGTTGGGAAATTTCTCCTGAGTACACCGATACCTCATATGTGGTCATAAACCACTGTTTGGGCGCACCACAGGGCTCAGAAGGGAAGGGGCGCTATTTGACTTTTTGACTGGAAAATTAGCTCCAATCCTCAGCGTACACCATGTCGCGTTTGGAGAGCCCCTGTGTGCCTAAAGATTGGAGCACCCCAACAAGTGACCCCATTTTGGAAACTAGACCCCCCAAGGAACTTATCTAGATGCATAGTGAGCACTCTGAACCCCCAGGTGCTTCACAAATTGAGCCGTAATTATGAAAAAGTACTTTTTTTTTTCACAAAAATTTTCTTTTAGCCTCAATTTTTTCATTTTCACATGGGCAACAGGATAAAATGGATCCTAAAATTTGTTGAGAAATTTCTCCTAAGTACACCGATACCTCACATGTGGTCATAAACCACTGTTTGGGCGCACGGCAGGGCTCAGAAGGGAAGGAGCGCCATTTGACTTTTTGAATGGAAAATATGCTGCAATATTTAGTGGTTGACATGTCGCGTTTGGAGAGTCCCTGTGTGCTGAAACATTGGAGCATCCCCACAAGTGACCCCATTTTGGAAACTAGACCCCCCCAAGGAACTTATCTAGATGCATAGTGAGCACTCCGAACCCCCAGGTGCTTCACAAATTGAGCCGTAAATATAAAAAAGTACTTTTTTTTCACAAAAATTTTCTTTTAGCCTCAATTTTTTCATTTTTACATGGGCAACAGGATAAAGTGGATCCTAAAATTTGTTGGGAAATTTCTCCTGAGTACACAGATACCTCATATGTGGGGGGGAACCACTGTTTGGGTGCACGGCAGGGCTCAGAAGGGAGCGCCATTTGACTTTTTGAATGGAAAATTAGCTCCAATCGTTAGCGGACACCATGTCGCTTATGGAAAGTATGTAGTGTATGTCAGGTTGGTGTGTGGTGTAGTATACACCATCGACACACACGACAACAACATGATGTACACTATATTACACCACACACCAACCTGACGTACACTACGCCACACACCAACCTGACACTAGGTCAGGTTGGTGTGTGTGGTGTAGTGTACGTCAGGTTGGTATGTGGTGTAGTGTACGTCAGGTTGGTGTGTGTGGTGTAGTGTACAGCACACATACTCACCAACCTGACGTACACTAGGCCACACACACCAACCTGATGTACACTACACCACACACACCAACCTGACACACTACGTCAGGTTGGTGTGTGTGGTGTAGTGTAAGTCAGGTTAGTGTGTGTGGTGTAGTGTACGACAGGTTGGTGTGTGTGGTGTAGTGTACAGCACACATACCAACCTGACGTACACTAGGCGACACACACCAACCTGATGTACACTATACCACACACACCAACCTGACACACTACGTCAGGTTGGTGTGTGTGGTGTAGTGTACATCAGGTTAGTGTGTGTGGTGTAGTGTACGACAGGTTGGTGTGTGTGGTGTAGTGTACAGCACACATACCAACCTGACGTACACTAGGCCACACACACCAACCTGATGTACACTACACCACACACACCAACCTGACACACTACGTCAGGTTGGTGTGTGTGGTGTAGTGTACGTCAGGTTAGTGTGTGTGGTGTAGTGTACAGCACACATACCAACCTGACGTACACTAGGCCACACACACCAACCTGATGTACACTACACCACACACACCAACCTGACACACTACGTCAGGTTGGTGTGTGTGTGGTGTAGTGTACATCAGGTTGGTGTTTGGTGTAGTGTACATCAGGTTGGTGTGTGTGGTGTAGTGTACAGCACACATACTCACCAACCTGACGTACACTAGGCCACACACACCAACCTGATGTACACTACACCACACACACCAACCTGACACACTACGTCAGGTTGGTGTGTGTGGTGTAGTGTACGTCAGGTTAGTGTGTGTGGTGTAGTGAACGACAGGTTGGTGTGTGTGGTGTAGTGTACAGCACACATACCAACCTGACGTACACTAGGCCATACACACCAACCTGATGTACACTACACCACACACACAAACCTGACACACTACGTCAGGTTGGTGTGTGTGGTGTAGTGTACGTCAGGTTGATGTGTGTGGTGTTGTGTATGTCAGCCTAGTGTGGGTGAGTTCTGTCGTGGAATGTCTGGATGTGTTTAGTCCATGGACGTGTGATGAATTCTGAAGCATTCATTCAAACACAGTCCAGGTTTGTCAGGACACGTTTCACATTGGAAACGAGTCGTTTTTCTTGTCCCCCTTTTATAGCACACCCGGCGCCTTTTTCTTGTTGTCCCCTCACTGGGAAAATGTTGCCCTGGTACCATACGGGAAACTTGAGTTCCAGGGGTGCTGGGGCGCGCTCCGTCCTCCTCTCCAAAAATCATGGCCTTTATCACCGCCTCCTGGAAATCAAGGAAGGAGTGGTTCTGGCCTGCACATCGTGTTAGCACGTATGCATTATACAGTGCCATTTGTACGAGGTACACAGCCAGTTTTTTGTACCACACCTTCGCCTTCCGCATGGCATTATAGGGCTGGAGGACTTGATCAGAAAGATCAACTCCCCCCATGTGATGGTTGTACGCCAGGACACAGTCCGGTTTGTGGACCGGTGCTGGGGTACCTCGAACGGTGGTGGCCGTGGTGCCGGGACCATGGATTGTGGTCAAGACAAAGACGTCTCGTTTGTCTTTGAACTTGACCACAAGCATGTTGCCGCTACATTGGGCTCGGCTCTCACCCTTTCGGAGAGGCTGCTCAATTAGCGGCAAAGGGAGACCCCTCTGGTTTCTGCGCACGGTACCGCAAGCGACGGTAGCTCTGGCAGAGAGGGATTGAAATAGTGTGATGCTTGTATAAAAGTTATCAACGTACAGATGGTAACCTTTATCAAGCATTGGGTGGACCAAATCCCACACTATTTTCCCACTCACCCCCAAAGCAAGTGGACATTCTGGGGGGCTGGATCCTACTGTCCTTTCCTTGGTAAACTCTAAAGCTGAGAGTGTACCCTGAGGTACTCTCACACAGCTTGTAGAGTTTTATCCCGTACCTCGCCCTTTTGCTGGGCAGGTACTGACGGAACTGAAGCCTCCCTTTGTAGTGGACGAGGGATTCATCCACACAAATTTCCCTTTCGGGAATGTACACTTCAGCAAACTTGTTGCTGAAGTGTTCGACGAGCGGCCGAATTTTGAACAGTCTATCAAAATTCGGGTCATCGCGGGGAAGGCTTTCAGTGTTGTCCCTGAAATGGAGAAATTTATGAATCGCCTCAAAACGTTTGCGAAACATAACCATGCCAAATACTGGAGTTTGATATAAAATATCGGTACTCCAGTATTGGCGAATTTCTGGTTTCTTCACAATCCCCATGTGAAGGACCAGTCCCCAATATTTAATCATTTCTACAGAGTCCACGGGACTCCAAGTAGAGAATGAAGAAATTGGGTGTTCCGCTAAAAATTGTTGGGCATACAAGTTTGTTTGCTCCACCATGAGACTGACGATTGACTCTGAGAAAAAGACTTTGAAAAAGTCTATTTCCCTGAAGTTGGCAGTCTCAAACTGGATTCCTGATTGGGGAACAAAATCAGGAATCCGTGGAGCAAAATTTTCAGGGACGGGGGTCCAGGAGGGAGCACTAGTGCTAGGTTGGGCGTGACTAGCACTAGGTTGGGGGAAACTCACACTTGACTGTGGGACTTCCTCCAAGGCACCCGACTCTTCCTCTAAGGCCTCCGACTCTTCCTCCCTGGGCTCCGGACGATTTCTCGTCCTGCGAGATCTTGGTGGTGGCAAGTCTATGTCGCTGGAAGAGGAAGAGTGGGAGGTATAGAGAAAGGTGGGGTCCTCCTCACTATCAGTTTCGGAGGCAATAATTCCATATGCCTCCTCAACTGAGTAGACCCTTTGTGACTGGGATGACCGGGATGAGCGGGACATTGTGTGTGGTGTGTGCGTGTGTAAAAAAGCTTTATTATAGTGTGCGTGTGTATGTGCGATTGTTTGGTGAAAAACTTTCTACTGCAGGACGGGACTGTCAGGTGCGGGCTGTCAGGTGGGGGCTGTCTGGCGAGGGCTGTCTGGCGCGGGCGAGGGCTGTCTGGCGCGGGCGGGGGCTGTCTGGCGCGGGCGGGGCAGGAAGATGCATCAGCAGATGGAGCCGGCAGTAGCAGCAGGTGATCAGGGGGTGATCAGCGGGGCAGGGGGTGATTGGGGTGATCACTGAGGGGGGTGATCACCAGGGGAGGATGGGGCTATCAGTTGCTGGGGGGGCAGAAGGTGAGCCGAGGACCAGCTACAGATGAAGCCGGCAGCAGCAGGTGATCAGGGGGGCACGGGGTGATCAGGGGGGCACGGGGTGATCGGGGTGATTACTGGGTGGGGGGATCACCAGGGGAGGATGGAGCTGTCAGGCGCTGAGGGGGCAGGAGGGGAGCAGAGGACGAGCTGTTTATGGAGCCAGCAGCAGCAGTAAGTGATCAGGGGGTGATCAGGGAGTGATCAGGGGGGCACGGGGTGATCAGGGGGGCACGGGGTGATTGGGGTGATCACTGGGGGGGTGATCACCAGAGGAGGATGGGGCTGTCAGGTGCGGGGGGGGCAGGAGAGTAGCAGAGGACCAGCTGTAGATGAAGCCGGCAGCAGATGATCAGGGGGTGATCAGGGGGGCAGGGGGTGATCAGGGGGTGATCAGGGGGGCAGGGGGTGATCAGGGGGGCAGGGGGTGATCAGGGGGGCAGGGGGTGATTGGAGGGGAGGATGGGGCTGTCAGATGCGGTTTGGGGCAGGAGGGGAGCAGAGGACCAGCAACAGGTGATTGGGGGGGCAGGGGGTGATTAGGGGGTGATCAGGGGGTGATCACAAGGGGAGGAGGAGAGAAATGGAGCTGTCAGGCGCAGGGGGGGCAGGAGGGAGGAGGGGAGCAAATCGAGCCTGCTGGAGGAGGTGAGAAAATGCAGCAGGTAATTGGAGGTGGAGGGGGTGATCAGCCGATCAAGTGGTGATCAGGGGGGGCAGGGGGGAGGGAGGGGAGGTCGGGGGGAGTGGAGGACAGGAGGGGAGAGTACCTGTCAGAACAAGCAGCGGTGGAGCTAGCAGCGGCGGCGGTGGCAGCAGCGGGCGGCGGCGGCGATCACGGTCTCTGGGGGGCAGGTCAGCGGCCGGGCACCTCGCTCCTCGGCTTCCACAGATGGGATGAAGCTGAGGAGCGAGGCAGACATTGTTTTTCTCCGCCCCTCCACATCTGATTGGAGGGCTAGCGTCACATGGACGCTAGCTCCAATCAGATATGAGGGGGGTGACAAAAAGGTCACCAGGAGTGATCGTAGAACCGGGGGGGCTAAGCCACCCCCCCTGGGTCAAGTATAGGTCCCCCTGTACCTGCGGGCCGGGTGACCTTTCATTCACCCCGGTCACCCGGCCCGCAGGAGGGCGATCATTCTGTGACACAGGGTATGCGTCACAGGTCAGATTGGCACCGACTTTCATGACGCATACGCTGTGTCACAGGTCGGGAACCGGTTAAAAGAGTGGTACTGTAGGGGGTGACCACAAACCATTTCTCTGTTCTCATCCTTTTGGGCTGTAGTTTTGGTCACTTTTGCATTTTGTCATTGCTCTCATATCATTCAGTGATATCTAGGATGTGTTATTGTAGTGTTCCCTTTATTTTTTTGAGCAGTGTGTATATATATATATATATATATATATATATATAGATAGATATATCCTGAACTAACAGCCTGATATACGCCCATGAGATTCTGTACCTTCAAAACAAAGGGCCTTTGGTCAGGCTGGGTTTGGCGGCCATGACTCAGACTGTAAATTAAAGTAGTGCAAGTGCACCCTAAAGGTCCATATTTTTAATGTGAACGCTGTCCATGAAAAACAATGACATCACATGGGTGCTACTAGGACCAATAAATACTGATGATTCAGAAACTCCCTATAGGGGAGGGAGTCTTATATACAAGATGCCTCTCAGCAATTGGCTGGGAGCCATCTTGCAGGTGTCCTCAGATACTAAATGGCTCCCAGTAATTGGCCAGGGGCATTTTACTATGTGCATGTGCTGCCCATTTCAGAATGGGGGAGTGCGCGCACGCACTAGGTGAGGCACGCCAGCAGACAGGAAGGTGGTGCTGCAGCTGTATGTCGGCTTCCCCGCATGGCTCTTCTTTTCCCGATGCAGGGATGCCGACATACTCACAGCCACAGCAGCACAGTCAACTTCCCGTCTGTTGGGATGCTTCCTGCCTCTGCAGGCCACTGCTCAAGCCGAGGGACCAGAACTATCACAGACGCCGGACTCAGGTCATATGGCAACTAAATAGCCGCCTAAACACCAGAGAGAGGCAGATATAATTAACCCCTGTCTGACCAGGACGAGACAAAGACAAAACCCCATCCTGGATCATGACAACCTGCAAGATGGCTCCCAGCCAATTGCTGGGAGGGATCATGCATATAAGGCTCCCTCCTCTCTAGGGAGTCACCAAAGCTGCAGTGTTTATTAGGGTGTAGTTTTACATACTAGTGAGTTGCTTGGTCCCTTGGTCCTTTCATGGCCAGTGTTATGAACCCGAACCCCTGGTCCTTGTGTGGCCAATCTTGAACCCCACTCACTGTTCCATGTGAGGCCAGTGCCAGTATCCAAGGCCTGTGTGGCTGTACGTGTACCTAAGTATTCCATGTATCCGGACTGCTAAAACCTGTCTTCAAATCAGTTCAGTCTCAATGTAGCTTGAGTTTATGTCAGAAAACCTTACCACTGGGGTCAGTAGCTGCAGTACCGAGGACTGCTTAGGAATGGTACCTGGAGGAAACCTGCATCCGTGCCTGTCTCCACCATTAGAAACTCCAGTGAACACGAGATAACCGCTCAGCTACGCCCTTTCGTAGGCAGGCCCGGCCCTGTGGCACAGTGGGTCCACAAACTACATATGCCACCCTTGGGAGTGACAGTTATTCAATTGGGCTGTTCAGATGAGTGTTAATCTGTGGGTAAAAAAAATTGCAGCATGGACAAATTCCTTCCATATGTTGTAGAGTGGCTAATTTAAATCTATGAGTGCCCCCCCCTTAAAAAAAAACTTGATCCCAAGCGGATCAACAATATAGCGTCTCATTTTTAAGGATACATTGTATTTCTAAACATAAACTGTATTTGTTTTTGTCAATGTTAATAACTGGTGATGTAAATTTAAAGGGGCCGACGAAATTGTGGGTACCTGTGTGCTGGGTCCGGAACTGAAAGGGTTGCATTCTCTGTTTCCGGGGGGGGGGGGGAAGCTTTAGAGAGGCGGACCTTCCCTTGTTCACAGCCTGAGCTAGCCGGACCAACCCTTGAACCCAGGAGAGCGGGAGGAACCAGAAAAGAGCGCGCAGCAACGGAGGGATAAAAAGAAAATAGCGCACGAAGCAGGGGGGTCTGGCGCCGTCAGAGTGCAGTGGGCAGCGCAGAGAGCAGCATGCAGAGCGGTTAGTGGCACGTCCTGCTTCCCCCACCAGAGGGTACAGGTGTGGCGATGGGCCATAGAGAAAGAGCCCTGGTCGCCTGCAGAGAGCCGTCCAGAGCAGAGCCGTGTCAGCAGAGCCGAGACGTGCAGACTGCAGAGCAAAGCCGTGCCAGTAGAGCAGAGCCGTGCATAGCAGAGCCTTGCTAGCAGAGCAGAGCCGTGCCAGCTGAGCCGAGCTGGGTATTGTAGCAGCCAAAGAGAGGAGTGCTCCATCCCGGCAGTACCAGCGGCAAGCAGACCAACATCCGATGTTGCCCACCGTCAACAGCGGGGACCAGGGAGAGCAGGACGTGCGGTCTATGTCCAGTGACCGCCAGAGAGAACTGGGTCGCCCTCCCAGGGCTGTGGGGTACTCGGTACCAGGCCCGATGAGTTTCAATGGGAGATGTCACGGCAGCTGGGACCCATCCCGTGGCCCTGGGCGCCCATTGTTAAAGGGTAATGTTCAGTGTGCTTATGATGAGTGATTCGTGACGCCACCTGTGTTCGGCAATAGAGATGTAAGCCGACGCTGCAGACAGATCCTCTGGGACAGATGGTGTGGTGCAGCAGGGATGGTATAGCCCTCCACAGGCAGGGCTGTAGTCCCAGGGCAGTGTAGGTGAAGTGACACTTAGATGGTGTAGTGTCAGGCGCAAGGGATGTAGCTGTGCTGTGCAGGTTGGCGCAGGAATAAGTGGAGGACACCAGGGCATGTAGTTCCAAAGCTTTACTCACAGTCTGTTGTAGGTACAGGTGCCAGCATCCGTGCCATGTCGATCCGGGTCAGGAGCTCAGCCAACTTCCAGGCAAGATGAAGTACTTCTTTCCAACACTCAGCCAACATATGTGCCTTTTCCGAACGTCTCCTCTTATAGCGCCTTTGAGTGAAGTACTCCTAGTATTGAGTTACACTGGAGTTCCTCCTGTCAGATGTTCCTATGAACTCTACTTGTACGGCAGACAGCTATAGCCTGCTTCGGGGACTCCTTGCTACTAAGTTCCGGCTCACTAATAAGTTGCTGTTGTGCCCCCAAATCTTGTGTGGGAATAAAGTGGTCACTACTTCTATTCCTCCGGTGTCTGTTGCAGGACCATTAGTATCCGTACAACCTCGGGGACCGGACCCCGGCCTTGCGCTTAGAACTTGAAAAGGGTTCTCCTCTAACCCTGGTCCTTGTTCTCTTATTCTCCTCACGTTCCGTGCTAATCCTTCTTTCCAATGGAGAATCAAGCTTCCTTTCTGTCTCTTTCCTGTGCCAGCAGACCCAGATCACTGTGGCCTGCTGCAGCACTTCCTTCTTCCATCCCTCTCCCGGGGATCTTCTCTGTCTCACACTCTGTCCTTCTACATCCTCATTCACTGACTGAATGAAAGACTGACTGACTCAACTCTTCCCGCTCTTTTATGTGAACTAACTCCACCCACCTCGCCGCACGTTTCATGTTCCAAGCAGGGAGCCACCAAGGGGTGCTATGCTACACTCCAAGCAGGGAGCCGCCAAAGGTGCTTTGCTACACTACTTTGTGGTGTGGGGTGCAAGTGTTGGAGTGTGGTCAGGTGTCTCCACCTTACCTGGATGGTGGGGTACCACACCTCTGGAGGAGGTGCAGTACCTCTGTGGTGACTGAACCCTCAGGGGCACCACATACCCCCCGTTAAACACAGCATGTCCACGGGCTGCAAGAATACAAAGTTGACAATACAAGAACATACAAAATTTTGTAATGCAAAATAAACAGTTCTTACCTAATCTTCTCAATATGAGAGGCACAGTTTCTTGAACGTTGCAAACAATTTTAACTATCTAAATTCAAAGTTATGCTACCTAATTTAATGTGCTATGAAAGCAAACTCACTACCAATTCAAGTAACACATTTTCTAGCAACACTTTTTCTTTCTGTCATCTTTCACATTTTCTACTTTTCTTCTTCTTACCCTTAAGTGACAACTGCTGGTGTCTGGTTCATCATCTGCATATCTTTCTCCAATCTTTATTCAAACATTGTAACACATTATTTCTTTCTCAATGAAACTCTATAAAATCTGTCACTATTTCTTTTATTACATACTATCACTATCTAATTTCTAGTCAAAAATATTAAGCACTATTAGTAAGTGCAATGGTAGACACTGGTCCGGCCAACGTGTCTGGAAATGTCCTTATAACGAGGTAGTGCTTATTCCAAGGAAAGGTTCCTATGTAAAACCAAGAGAATGCACCTAAAGAAGTGCAAACTATTTACAATTACAGTTCTGGATCACTCAGCGTCCATGATCTCCACAGTTCAAGTGTGAAGGCTGCCAATAAAACTGGGCAACAACTGAGAAAAGAAACAAGAAAACAAAAACATGATAACCAAAAATAGAAAACAAGAACAAAGGTGCAAATACCCTCCTGGGTAACGAGAGTTAGTTTAAGTCAACATCTTGACTAGTGATCTCCTCTTGGGTTTCTGAAAGCTGGTTGCTTGGGCTGCTTCCAGGGGAGATGCTCTGGGTGTCCACCTCCTGGTGGGTTGATGAATTGCCGGTATTCAGCTGGCATAGCTGCTGCCTGAGGTACAGCAGGGGTGGTCACTTGTACCAAGAGATGCTGGATTGGTACCGACGTAGCCTGGCCCACTGGTGTGGGTACAAACACCGTTTTGGTAACTACTGGGGGAGGTCTTTCTGCCGGGGGAACACACGCCTTCTCCTTCAGGTAAGTTGCCAACAAGTCCTCCGGTATGCGGCGTATGTTTAGGGCGTACCAGCCGCGTAGCCCCTCATGCCGGGTAAAGGTGACATATTCCCCTGGCTGTAGATCACGCGCTGGATGTCCCCTCCGGAGGTGAGACTCAACGTCCCTCCGGCTGAAAAATAGGTCAGAGATCTTCTGGGGGTCTGCTATGAACCCAAACCCCCGTTCGTGATTGACATTGAGGACCCGACCCCATTCCGCTGAATCCCGGGGGCCATAATGTCCAGCACGGACCTTCTCCTTATGGCCCAGGTCAGGACCCAGCACAGCCAGCCTCCTCTGCTCTCGTGCCCTCTCCTTGGCTGCCAGTTTGCGGAGGGTCTGTTGACAGTAAGGTTCTTCCTCCTCCTCTTCCCGGGATCGGCCCCTGCCCACCGTGGACCGCGGCACCACTGTTAGGGGTTCGGGTGTCTCTCCCCGTGGACTAGTATCCCGGTCCCAGACCAAGTCCAGCACTACCTGTCCGGCCGCTGTAGCCGGCGGGCACCCAGTGGCTTCCCTAGCTTCAGGGACGACGGGCATACCTGGGGCCTCCTGGCGGTGCAGTCTTGGCTCCGGTGCAGGCACGGTGCAGCTCTCGGTGGCAGCAGTGGCGGTTGGAACTGCCAGGTTAAGTCCTGGAGACGGCAGTGGAGCAGATGGTGGCTCTGGATCCGTAGGGGTCTCCGATGGGACCTGCGCGGCCGCGATGGGTCCAGACGGGAGCTCTTCTTCCTCTGCTTCAGCTCCCAAAGCTTCACACGGCGGCGGTGGCAACGAAGAGATGACGAAAAATAGGTCAGAGATCTTCTGGGGGTCTACCTGTCCGGCCGCTGTAGCCGGCGGGCACCCAGTGGCTTCCCTAGCTTCAGGGACGACGGGCATACCTGGGGCCTCCTGGCGGTGCAGTCTTGGCTCCGGTGCAGGCACGGTGCAGCTCTCGGTGGCAGCAGTGGCGGTTGGAACTGCCAGGTTAAGTCCTGGAGACGGCTGTGGAGCAGATGGTGGCTCTGGATCCGCAGGGGTCTCCGATGGGACCTGCGCGGCCGCGATGGGTCCAGACGGGAGCTCTTCTTCCTCTGCTTCAGCTCCCAAAGCTTCACACGGCGGCGGTGGCAATGAAGAGATGACGATGGACGCTGCCGGTGACATTGCAGCAGTCTTAGGGGCTACAGGGTCTTCCTGGAGGGAATCCGGTGTAGCGGCGGCGGGTACCGGTGGTACGGGTACCGCGGGTGTAGGCCTCTCCTGGGTGCGCTGCAGATTCAAGGTCCATAAGGCTTCTTGCCTCAGCTGTAAACGGTGCATCAGCTGGGCAATCTCGTCCTCCAGCTGCTGGCGGTTTATACTAGAAGCCGGGTCGGAGCCTTCTGCCATTGCGCCGGGGAGATTCAGGTCAACGTCCTCGCGCTCCGCAGACCTCCTCCCTTCTCCTTCCAATATGGCGGTCTGGCGTTCTTCCCACCTCGGCTCTTTTCCCGCCACTGGCTTCCGCTCCTCCTTCTGGGGGCGGCGTCTTATTCAAACTCATCCATACCAAGCCAGTATACGATCCCCTCGGGGGGTGGACCATGTTGCTGTCGCATAGAAGTTTAGACAGGGGAGGCCCAGGACAGTCCGCGCTCTTTTCTTAGGACCACCCATAGTGTCACGCCCTTCTTCACCGCGCTGGTGGCCATTTTTAGCATTCATTTTACAGTCTATTAAATTAGGTCTTCTGCACATTTCCAAAAGTTTTAAGTCCAACAGATCTCAGGCACACAGAACCCGTTGGCATCGGGTCTCGTCATCCTGTTCGTGACTCCAAAGTTGGGTCGCCCTCCCAGGGCTGTGGGGTACTCGGTACCGGGCCCGATGAGCTTCAATGGGAGATGTCACAGCAGCTGGGACCCGGTCTGTGGCCCTGGGCGCCCATTGTAAAAGAGTAATGTTCAGTGTGCTTATGATAAGTGATTCGTGATGCGACCTGTGGTGTTCGGCAATAGAGATGTAAGCCGACGCTGCAGACAGATCCTCTGGGACAGATGGTGTGGTGCTGCAGGGATGGTATAGCCCTCCACAGGCAGGGCTGTAGTCCCAGGGCAGTGTAGGTGAAGTGACACTTAGATGGTGTAGTGTCAGGGGCAAGGGAGGTAGCAGTTCTGGGCAGGTTGGCGCAGGAATAATTGGAGGACACCAGGGCATGTAGTTCCAAAGCTTTACTCACAGTCTGTTGTAGGTACAGGTGCCCGCATCCGTGCCGTGTCGATCTGGGTCAGGAGCTCAGCCAACTTCCAGGCAAGATGAAGTACTCCTTTCCAACACTCCGCCAACATATGTGCCTTTTCTGAACGTCTCTTCTTATAGCGCCTTTGAGTGAAGTACTCCTAGTACTGAGTTACACTGGAGTTCCTCCTGTCAGATGTTCCTATGAACTCTACTTGTACGGCAGACAGCTGTAGCCTGCTTCGGGGACTCCTTGCTACTAAGTCCCAGCTCACTAATAAGTTGCTGTTGTGCCCCCAAATCTTGTGTGGGAATAAAGTGGTCACTACTTCTATTCCTCCGGTGTCTGCTGCAGGACCATTAGTATCCGTACAACCTTGGGGACCGGACCCCAGCCTTGCGCTTAGAACTTGAAAAGGGTTCTCCTCTAACCCTGGTCCTTGTTCTCTTATTCTCCTCATGTTCCGTGCTAATCCTTCTTTCCAATGGAGAATCAAGCTTCCTTTCTGTCTCTTTCCTGTGCCAGCAGACCCAGATCACTGTGGCCTGCTGCAGCACTTCCTTCTTCCATCCCTCTCCCGGGGATCTTCTCTGTCTCACACTCTGTCCTTCTACATCCTCATTCACTGACTGAATGAAAGACTGACTGACAACTCTTCCCGCTCTTTTATGTGAACTAACTCCACCCACCTCCCAGCACGTTTCATGTTCCAAGCAGGGAGCCACCAAGGGGTGCTATGCTACACTCCAAGCAGGGAGCCGCCGAAGGAGCTTTGCTACACTTTGTGGTGTGGGGTGCAGGTGTTGGAGTGTGGTCAGGTGTCTCCACCTTACCTGGATGGTGGGATACCACACCTCTGGAGGAGGTGCAGTACCTCTGTGGTGACTGAACCCTCAGGGGCGCCACAGAACCAGGTCCCGTACACTACGTGACCGTGAGTATCGCACATGTGCTGCCCTAAGAGAGACCATACATGGGACTAACACTTGCGCCCTGACGTGGGCAGAGAATAGTTGTCCTCACCCTTGTTACCTGACTACCCCAGTTAAGAGAGTTAAGGAGCCCCTTTGTGTTCATACAGAACTGTGGCCCATGCTTTTGTTAGCAAATCAGTATATGGACAAGGGGCATTGGAAGGTACCGGAGTATGACCACTGCCGCCAGAAGACGGACCAATGACTACAGTACCATCCTGGAAAAGGCACTGCGCCCGCTGTTGTCAGTGGTATTGAGTTCGCAGCAGGAGCTGCAGTGTTAGGACTCCTGATACGCTTGCTACAGAAGTGTCGTTATTTGTACCGTTTTACTTCACTTTGCCATTCCTACTCTTTACCTCCCTGTGTGGAGTATTCCCCTGTAAATAAACCTGTCAACCCTTGCTCTGCCTCCTGTCCGTCACTGCATCCCGCGTTCCTGCGATTTCTTCATAAAGATGCCATACAGATTGCATGGATTGGTTGCAGATGGACCACAATATGGATGAAAATTGTCCGTTTTTTTATGTGCTCATGTGAACTTAGCTTACTAGGCTCATAAAATTGAATTGTACATTTACACAGTAGACTTGCAACTTATATTACCGGCCACAAGATGGCATATTGCACATGCAGATGTCATTTCCTCTTCATCTGTATTATACTGTATATTCTAAAAATAAATAGCTTAAAAAGTTCAATCATTATTAAGGGGCTTTATTTTCTAAAAGATAAATGAAAAAAAAAAATTGTAATATAAAACTTTTTGCCACTGCGCACTATTATCCAGTTCCACTGTCACTTTATGACGTTATAACTCTGCAACTCTTCAACGTACCCCACTGATTCTGAGAAAGTTTTTCCGTGACATATTGTACTTCATGTTAGTGGTAAAATTTCTTTGATGTAACTTGCACAATTTTAGAAACACATTTTTTTTTGCTAGGACGTTATAAGGGTTAAATGTTGACCAGCGATTTCTCAGTTTTCCAACAAAATCTACAGAACCATTTTTTTAGGAACCACCTCACATTTGAAATGAGTTTGGGGGGGGTAAATATAAGAGAAAATACCAAAAAGTGACACCATTCTAAAGTCTGCACCCCTCAAGGTGCGCAAAACCACATTCAAGAAGTTTATTAACCCTTCAGGTGCTTCACGAGAACTAAAGCAATGTGGAAGGAAAAAATGAACATTTTACTTTTTTCGCAAATGATTTACTTTAGCCAAACTTTTTTTGTTCACGAGAGTAACAGGAGAAAATGGACCACAAAATTTGTTGTACAATTTCTCCTGAGTATTCAGATACCCCATATGTGGGGGAAAACCAGTGTCTGGGTGCATGGCAGGGCTCAGAAGGAAGGGAGCGCCGTTTGAATTTTTTGAATTCAAAATTGGCTGGAATCGACGGCAGGCACCATGTCACGTTTGGAAACCACTTGAAATGCCTAAACAGTGGAAACCCAACCCTAAACCCAACACCACAACCCTAACCCCAACACAAAGGGGGTGACAAAGTGGGGGTTTGATTTACTATTTTTTTATCACTGTGATAGACTATTAAATATTTTACTACTTGTTTTGTGAAGATTTAATTGAAAAGTGTGATGATTCCATGTCCCGCCATGTTTCTAAAGGTACTGTCACACTTAGCGATGTACCAGCGATCCCGACCAGCGATATGACGCGGTCAGGATCGCTGGTGCATCGCTAAGTGGTCGCTAGTGAGCTGCCACACAGGCAGATCTCACCAGCGACATCGCAGGGGTCGGGGGTCGCTACTTACCTGTCACACTAGGCGATCCTGCGTCCTCCCGCCCGGCTCCACGCTCGTCGCTCGTCTCTCCACAGGAAGCGCCGCAGGAAGCAGACGACGAGAAGCGGTCCTGAACGTTCTCGCGCGATCAGCGATAACCAGCGGGGGAGCGGGTTGTTGGGAAGTATCAGACACAGCGATATCGCTAGCAATCTCAGCTGATACATGCTGCCCGATCCATAAGCAAAATGTATGAGACAGTGGCTGCACGATTTTAGTTTAGCGGTATATATGCCGCAATCTCTTAGCTGTACTGGGCTGCAGGCAATCATATTGTCATCATATTCCATATACAGGCAAGTCATGCTTCAACTCAGGTGACCACAGAGACGGTCTTATTCTTGGCTGGGCACTCGCAGCCTTCTATGACCGGCATTAGAAATAATTCTTTTTCTCGGAGCTTACGCCGAAGAATTATGGAAGACTAAAATAAAGTAAATGACCTCATTCAGTGCAATGGTGAAAAATAATACACAAGCTATCCTATAACACTAAACTATGGTATTAAATCTGACCTCAGTATAAAGTGCTCCATTGATTTCTTCTATTAAAAGATTACAATATAAATTCTGTACCAAGGAAAATGAACAGGAAATTGGAAATCTGAGACTTGCTTTTTCTTATTATAGCCCTGAAAGAAAAAAAAAAATGAAGTCACAATAGAGAAGACCAATGTCAGGTATATGATCAATGGAGGGAAAGAAGAGGAAGGTAAATGTGCCAAGCATAGCGCTACGTTGGCTGCAAGGCAGCGCAGGCGGCTCAGTGGTTAGCACTGTTGCTTTGCAGCGCTGGGGCCCTGGGTTCAAATCCCACCAAGGACAACATCTGCAAGGAGTTTATATATTCTTTGTGGGTTTCCTCCCACACTACAAAAAGGCAAACTTATAGGAAGATTAAACTGTGAGTGATGATGAATTAATGATATAAAAATAATAGATATAAAATAAATACATGTCACTGGAGACTGGGCATATATGATTAACCCATAGATAGCCACCAAGTATTTATCTGTTCATCACCCATGACCACCAGAGATAAGGACAATTATTTTAGACCACCATGGGTACTGGCATTATCTGGAACCTGTCAGCAGTTTCATGATTCTCAAACTATCAAATAGTTTACGGCCAGGAGCTTCCCTGATGCTCATGACAGTAAACAGGGAAGATGTATCCACTGGGTGGCTTCTCCTTGATTGAAAGGCTTCTCCATTTAGGCAAAGAGAAACCTGGTAATAAAGTAGAGCTGGTTGATTAGAATTTTTTTTTTTAATTATGCATTGCTTGTATAGCGCCATCATAATACGCAGCGTTTTTCAGATAATCATCGCTGTCCCCATTGGGGCTCACAATCTAAATTCCCTATAAGTATGTCAATGGAGTGTGGGAGGAAACCCACACAAACACGGGAGAACATACAAACTCCTTGGTGGGATTTGAACTCAGGACCTCAGCGCTGTAAAGCAACAGTGTTAACCACTGAGCCACCGTGCTGCTCAGAATTTGGAATGTGCTGCCCAGCGGATATTTCTTCCTACACCTGGCTCAATTTTAAAAACTATAGCAAATAAAACCATAGTCCACCACAATGAGGAAGCCTGTTGTTATTTATTTTTCTTCGTTGTTAATTTGCATTCTAAATGCAAAGTTAAGCATCTATATTCTTGAATCTCCAATCAAGGTGTCTCCGTCGGCTAATAACAGGATGGCTCAACTATATATAGTGCACCAGTCTTATCTGACTCGGTTGTGATTGTTTAGAATGGGGTGGTCTCAATCTTCAGAATGCCCAAGATGTCATACATTGATGCAGATAATATACATATGGTGTGGGGGTGCCCAATTATCCTATCCTTCTGGAAAGAGGGGCAGCACAGTGGCTCAGTCCGGGGTTCAAATCCCACCAAGGACAACATCTGCAAGGATTTTGCGTGGGTTTCCTCCGGGTACTCCGGTTTCCTCCCACATTACAAAGACATACTGATAGGGAATTTAGATTATGAGCCCCATTGGGGACAGTGATGATAATGTGTGCAAACTGTAAAGCGCTGCGGAATATGTTAGCGCAATATAAAAATAAAAAAAAAATAAAAAAAAACTTCATTGTTGACCTCTCTTATATGCACTCCTGTTCCTCTTAACCCGTTGGTGTGCTAGAGGAAGAGATTTGAGGACACCATGTTAAAATTTTAATACGTGAGACACTTTTCTTAGCCAGGAAAATATTGGCCTTGCGTTGGATCGGTAATGCACATCCATCTCTTGGAGCTTGGATTGAGTTGGTGAATTCAGTTATACCTTACGAGCGGCAATGTATCAAAATAGGGGTTGCCTGGGAAAGTTTAATAAGATTTGGGACGTGTAGAATACTTCTCACCTTACTATATCAACATGTAGACAATAGGTTGATAACATCATAATAGCTGTAGTAAAGAATACATTGATTCACACTTTATAGTTTCATAATGTCACTTGCATTGTGGAGGTTGTTTATGGCGGCAGGATAGTAGTAGTTTTAGTTTTGTGATCGATATGTTGAATGTAATGTATCAAAACTTACATATGAAAGGTAGACTTCACCAAATCCTGACTGATGCACTAGCAGGATGCAGCAGGCCTCCATTGATAAAGGCTTAGGGCAGCGCAGGTGCAACCCACTGATGAAGACAGCCAGTATCCAAAAGAAAAAGTGGAGCTGGCTGCCTAGTGGGAAAAATGCACACAGATAAGGCTTGCATAGGACATCAGTCACACAGTGCAGTGCAAAGTGTCTGAACAGCAGATCACGCCCATAGTATTAGCAGGCAGGCTGTTCTGCACTAAATATATGCATCACACAGAAAAAACCAAGCCAACATAAAGAGGCCCAGCTGCATCCTGCAAAAATGATAAAAAGTGCAAAAAGATAAAAATACATGGGGTATTAGTTACTATTTTGGCCAAGACAGATAAGCTCGCAATCCATACGTCAAGGATCCCCAGATTTTGCGAGTCCCTAACACTAAATCTGAACAGCTAACATAAGAAAAAATTTTAAAAAAACTTACAGCCAGCTCCACTTTTTCTTTTGGATACTGGCTGTCTTCATCAGTGGGTTGCCCCTGCGCTGCCCTAAGCCTTTATCAATGGAGGCCTGCTGCATCCTGCTAATGCATCAGTCAGGATTTGGTGAGTCTGCCTTTCATATGTAAGTTTGTAAGTTGTAAGATATGTAAGGAGGAAAGCACATGGAGAGGAAATAAATACAGTATTGGAGCTGAAACATGAAAGCGAGAGAAGACCGCAGCACCCTGGATACACACAGAGCTCAAATCCAGCCTATATTACCGGGAGAGATACTCCTACAAAAGAAACATATTACCCTCCTCATGAAGATCAGTGTATATAAAACCCCTACCCAATATAAAAAATAAAATGCCAAGTGAAGTCAACTGATTTTTAAAATGTTTATTTCAATGTACATTTATGTGCTTGCCTTCTAGACAGATCATAAAGACATTTTGTAAACAATGGAAATACAGTAACTGAATAAGATTAAAAAATAAAAAACAATTTTAAATAAGGTCTTGTTTGTTTTATACATAATTTACTCATGCAAACTGTACTAAAAAAATGATGCGGTACAGTTTGTGAAATGTTAAATCCAGAGATTAGAAATTGCTACGCAGAGACTCGTCGACAAGTTGCAAAACGGACTTCAGAACAAAATCATTTACTCGCTTATTTCCAGGACACAGATGCACATTGTCTTCCTAATAATGAAACTAATACCATTCACCAAATACATTTTTTCTCCACACTTACAGAATGAGATCATAATTTACAGTTGCGACAATTTTATAATACAAAAAAATTGAAATGTATAAATAAAGTGAGAAGTGTCCGCGCTAGAGATTAAGAACTGCGACTTCACAAATTATCTTTATAGTCAACAACAAACAAAATATAAAGCTTTCCTGCAGAATTCACATTTGATGTAGCTGAGGTTAACTGGCATTAGAAGAAGAAGAAGAAAAAAAAGCAAGGTGTAAGCCCCATCAGCCGAAAAAAAAGAAAAAATAATAAGGAATAATAAAAAAGGTAGTGCATTGTCATTTAACCTGGATTACTGCAGCTTCATCCAGTGCTTAATTCGTGCTGATTTACATGTTCTCCAAGACTTGACAAATACAAATCAACTTAGAGTGTAGGTTCACATCAAATATTACTTTTTAAAGACACAACTCTTAGTTATAGCTGAAACAGTCTGGTTATGTGGCCTGGACAACATCCTATAAATCCGGTTATGCATTTGGGACCTTTCTCCTCCAGCAGTAGTCTGGGTATTTGGTCAGGACCGTGCCCCCCCCATACTAGCTGTCTAGTTGCATAGTATGGACCACCTATATAACAGCAGCAATGTAACTATGTGTTCTAGGCCTTCCCCTACAGTTGAAATCGGTCTATGTGCTCTGGCTGTGTAGTCTGGACCACCCCTTTTATCATCAGTAGTCTGGATGTGTAGTCTACACTGATGCCTTTAACAATAGTAGCTTGGCTGTGTCATCTGGATTGCAACTTATAACAGCTGTAGTCTGGACTGCCCCCCTATAATAGCTGTCTCGCTGTGTAGTCTAACCTATCCAATATATCAGCAGTAGCATGGCTGTGTAGTCTGGCTTTGTAGTCTGGACCGCCCCCTTTATCATCAGTAGTCTGGCTGTGGAGTCTAGACTGATGCCTTTAACAGTAGTAGTCTAGTAGTATAATCTGAACTGCACCCTGTAACAGCTGTCGTCCAGACCTCTCCCTTATAATTATTGTCTAACGACTTAGTCTGACCCACCCCACCATAAGGGCATTAGTAAGGCTGTGTAGTTTGGCTTTGCAGTTCTGGACCTCCCCCGTTATCATCAGTAGTTTGGCTGTTTGGGCTAGATTTATGGCTTTAACAGTAGTAGTATCACTTTGTCATCTGGACTGCACCCTATAACAGCAGTAATTTGACTGTACTGTGTGTACTGCCCCCTATAACTGCAACAGTCAGTACTGTTCCACTATAATAGTTGTCTAGCTGTGTTGTCTAACCCACCCATTGTAACAGTAATAGTCTGGATGTGTAGTTGGGACCTTCCCCTATAACAGCAGCCTGGCTGTGTAGTCGGGAGTACCCTGTATAAAAATAATAGTCTAGTGGTGTATCCTGGACCCGACTCTAAGACAGCAGCCAACTGTGGAGTTCCGATGTCTATAAGAGCAGTCCGGCTTTGTAGTCTGGACCACAGATCAAACAGCAGTAGTATCTATGTGGTTATAGCCATACACATTAGACTTATGCTGGCCAAACACACTGATATTGATGGGTTTGGCAAACTGTCTACTGTGTATGGGGCACCGGCCAAATGATGGTTGGGAGTGATGTCGATCGGGCATGTCCCATACCTGACTGCCAATCGTGTTCTCCTAAAATAAGCCGCCAGACGATGTCACTCGGCAGCTCTCTCCTAGAGAACACAGGAGCGCACGGCCGAACGTACACTCCGGTGTATGGGAGAGTCGGCTGAGATGGCCGTTAGACGAATAATCTTTGGGTCATCAGCAGTCTAATGTGTATGGCCACCCTTAGTCTGGAGTTACCTGAAGTCTGGATCTGTCACCTAACTTCAAAAGTCAATTACAAATGAATTCATTTTCAGACTTTCCAGCTATTCGTTAACTCACTTTCAGTGGTAACCTACACTTTAAGAACGATTTTTACATGTAAAATACAATAAAGAATTTAAGGTTAAAATATTTAATTTAATATCGGGTCCGCAACCAATCAAGAGTTTGCGGTGCGACAAAAAAAATCTTATGCAATCCCCTATTTGTCGCAGGTATGCTGCTAAAGTAATCAATTTATATACAGAAGAACCATGAGAAAACTTATTTAAAGTCAAGTAAACACTTTTTCCTTTCCTAGTGATCATTGAAATATTGCATTGTGAATGAGAATACATAATGGCACATTGAAAGAGGATTCAATATCCTACAGGCAATCTCAATAATGAGAATGTGTACCTTACAATCATCTCCTCCGACACAAACTACCTTACATCGTGGAATGTTAGTTATCAATCACACACATAAATATATAGATTTATATACATATACTTCTTTATTTAACCTGCAGTCTTCTAAAAAGCCAGCGTCACATTGAAGGCATCATAAAACATTCAGGCATAGATTGCTGGCAAAATCTATGGGTTCCACTCTTCCCTTCCTGCTCCCTTACACTCGTGACTCACACATCAAAATAATATTAGAGTTCTCTGACAATATACAAATAGGGGTAAACAAAGCACTTAACCTATTGTGTGTTTAAAGGCAAACATTTAAATGTTCTCAATGCCTTAAAACGAAAAATTAAGCAACTTTGCAACAGGTTTTGATTGAAAATGTCCTACCAGTTTGTGTCTATGACTTTTATGCATCTCCACGGTAACAGACAACAAACACACACTGTGTAGTCGGATCCTGCAGATACATTAACTTTTTTTTCTACTTCTGACAAACTTACCAAATATGCGCTAGCACAAAATAGGGGACAATTAGAAGAAAATATGACACCACAATAGGATTACACTATGATGAGTTTGCTAATTGCTTTTTTTTTATTAGGATCTATTTCAATGTTGTTTCACTTTTAATTTTAGACTGATGGGGACAATACAAAAATTGTAAACTTGAACATAGCCTTTAAAGTAAACCCCATGATTAGACTTATTACCCTTCAGACTCTCCAATTAATAGACAACAGCAAAAAAGCCACCCATCCAGCACGTTCTTCCTATTATGGATTGTGTACAGGTGACTTCAGGAGAGCACTGGAAATAGCAGACTCGGTGATCTCAACTTATATACGATATATACAGCTCTGGCAAAAATTAAGAGACCGCTTTCAAATTTTCAGTTTGTCTGATTTTTCTCTTTATAGGTATATTTTTGAGTAAAATGTAAATTGCTCTTTTATTCTATAAACTACTGACAACATGTCTACGAATTCCCAAGCAATACATTTTGTATTTTTTTTCTGAAAAGGTGAAACGGTCAAAATTAAAAAAAAAAACCTGATGCTTTCAGACCTCAAATAATGCAAATAACACAAGTTCATAATCATTTAGAAACAACAATACTAATGTTTTAACTCAGGAAGAGTTCAGAAATCAATATTTTGTGGAATAACCATAATTTTTAAAAACACCTTTCATGCGTCTTGGCATGCTTGCCACCAGTCATTCACACTGCTTCTGGCGCAAAAATGTAAGCAGTTCTTTGTTTGATGGCTTGTGACTATCCATCATCCTCTTGATTACATTCCAGAAGTTTTCAATGGGGTTCAGGTCTGAAGAATGGGCTGCCCATGTTTTAATGTGGTGATCTCTTAATTTTTGCCAGAGCTGTACACACACGTGGTAAAAATTGTTGGTACCTCTCGTTTCATGACAGAAAATCCCACAATGGTCACAGAAATAACTTGAATCTGACAAAAGTAATAATGAATAAAAAATCTATGAAAATGAACAAATGAAAGTCAGACATTGCTTTTCAACCATGCTGCCACAGAATTAAAAAAAAAAAATAAAACTCATGAAATAGGCCTGGACAGAAATGATGGTACCCTTAACTTAATATTTTGTTGCACACCCTTTTGAGGCAATCACTGCAATCAAACGATTCCTGTAGCTGTCAGTGAGACGTCTGCACCTCTCAACAGGTATTTTGTCCCACTCCTCAAGAGCAAACTGCTCCAGTTGTCTCGTGCTTGAGTGGTTGCCTTTTCTAGACGGCATGTTTCAGCTCTTTCCAAAGATGCTCAATAGGATTTAGGTCAGGGCTCATAAAAGGCCATTTCAGAATAGTTCAATATTTTCCTCTTAGCCATTCTTGAGTGTTTTTAGCTGTGTGTTTTGGGTCATTATCCTGTTGCAAGACCCATGACCTGTGACTGAGACCAAGCTTTCTGACACTGGGCAGCACATTTCTCTCTAGAATCCCTTGATAGTCTTGAGATTTCATTGTACCCTGCACAAATTCTAGACACCCTGTGCCATATGCAGCAAAGCAGCCCCAGAACATAACAGAGCCTCCTCCATGTTTCACGTTAGGGACAGTGTTCATTTCTTGCTATGCTTCATTTTTTCCTTCTGTGAACACAGAGCTGATGTGCCTTGCCAAAAAGTTCCATTTTTGTCTCATCTGTCCATAGGACATTCTCCCAGAAGCTTTGTTATGTAGTTTGGCAAATTCCAGTCTGGCTTATGATTTTTTTCAACAATGGTGCCCTCCTTGGTCGTCTCTCATGAAGTCCACTTTGGCTCATACAACAACGGATGGTGTGATCTGACACTGATGTTCCTTGAGCTTGAAGTTCACCTTTAATCTGTTTAGAAGTTTTTCTGGGCTCTTTTGTTACCATTCATATTATTCGTCTCTTTGATTTGTCATCAATTTTGCTCCTGTGGCCACATCCAGGGAGGTTGGCTACAGTCCCATGGATCTTAAATTTCTGAATAATATGTGCAACTGTAGTCACAGGAACATCAAGCTGCTTGGAGATGGTCTTATAACTTTTACCTTTAACATGTTTGTCTATAATTTTCTTTCTAATCTCCTGAGACAACTCTTTCCTTCGCTTCCACTGGTCCATGTTGAGTGTGATACACACCATGTCACCAAATAGCACAGTGAGTATCTGTAGCCTCTATACAGGCCACTCACTGATTCCAAGACTGTAGACACCTGTGATGCTAACTAGTGGACACACCGCGATTTATCATGTCCCCTTTCTCACATTATTTTCAGGGGTGCCATCATTTCTGTCCAGGCCTATTTCATGAGCTTTATTTTTTTTTAAATTCTGTGGAAGCATGGCTGAAAAGCAATGTCTGATGTTCATTTTCATAGATTTTTGATTTATTATTACTTTTGTCAGATTCAGGCTATTTCTGTGACCAATGTGAGTTTTTCTGTCATTAAACGAGGGATACCAACAATTATGACCACATATAATATTATTATATATATATATATATATATATATATATATATATACTGTGTGTGTGTATATATATATACTGCCTCCGCAATAAGTAACTTTTCCTTCTATGGGCACTGCATTCAGGGATCTTCTGCGCAGGCGAGTCAGTGTGACCTCTGGCGTGTGCAACGATAAGGTGCTCTCCCCACTTCTTTCCTGCATAGTCATCGCTAGGAACCATGTGTACATAGCGATAACAAAGCAAGGAGGAAGTGAGGAGGGCACCTTATCGTCGTGCAACCCGGCGGTCACTGGAACGGAAGTCGTCGGAGCCTGTGCAGACTATACCTTAATGGGGTATAATGAAAACAGGGGGCAAGGATTTTCTTCCAGGCACCGCACTCCCCGGAGCCTGGAAGAAATCATTAGCATAAGGAAAGAATATAAGATTTCTCAACAAGACTGTTAATATGAGGCATACAGGTAGAACTAGTGTAACATTTCTATAACCTGTATGCCCATATTAATAGATCATATACATCAGGGGGGGAGGTGACAGATTCCCTTTAATTATTTGCTGTTTTCACTGGGCAACAAAAATATCTGGACAGCTAGCAACTCATACTCAGAAAAAAGTTGGCATGCTCCTTAGTCCACTGGTGGTGCATACTAATGATGACCCACACGTTCTTCCACACCCAAGATGATGGCCATCGTTCTGCAACACGGAACAAAAGAATATATACTTTTTTTTAACTTGTAGAACAGGCCATAAGTGGGTTGGCTAGCAAACAAGATTTTACACACATTATTCATTTACCAAGATGAAATCAAACTAATAGCGCCTCCCCACCCCCTGAGACATAATTTCGAAGATTTTTACTCTGGCTGTTCCGAGCTAACATGAACATCGTTCCCTGTCCTCAACTAATTTTTCCTTATATTTTAGCCATGCACAAACTAATAAAATTTTCATGGAAGCTAATTAACCCATCACTATAATTAAAAAGTATAGCAAGAAATCATATGCAAATAGCCTCTTTAGAGAGGAAGGGGACTTGACCTCTATTGCCACCTTTAAGTAGCCTTGCCACATGGCTTAGGTTAAGAAGCCATACCAGACATTCCATTTGCAGACATGTGTTTCGGGATGTTGCCCCTCCTCAGTGCAAAGCAAGAGATAGGATTTTGCTAAGGAAGAGGCCTCTGTGTGGGGATCTACGGGGAAACGTTTCGCTTTGCGGGTGAGTAGATGGAGTAAACATACTCAAACTGAGGAAACATACAAACCTCAAATTCCAAATCTAGAACCTCAGTGGTGCCAGGCAATAGTGCTAACCATCAAGACATTGTGTCTTAGGGGTCCAATTTACAACATAACGTACTAGGAGACTAAAATACCATTAAGGGGTGGTCTCAACCTCTTAAGCTGTTAGCTATAGAGCTTGTAAGCGCTGCTTTGAAGCTCTCTAGATCTAGCTCTCGATCCATCTTCTGTACCAGTGCTAGAAGCATCAGAGAAAGCACAATTCAGACCAACAGCATGACCATGCAGCTGGTCTAAATGGCCAGTCTTCAGGAGACCACGACTTTCTGGCAAGCAGGAAGCCGGGAGGCTGGGGAGCGGCATGCTCCTGAAGAAAGAAGAGCAGAATAATCATTTAAGTGCCTTGCTTTGTATTACAAAAAGAATATTGCCAAAGAACTCCTACTAGCTAACCTAATGCTTGCTCTCCACAAGACATATATCAAAAGTCTGCTACAGAATAATGATAGTGCTTACACAAGATATAAGTACAACTCCGCTTCCAAATACAATGAAAAATAAGTTACAAGTTACCCAATGTATGAATATAGGTCTTTAGGGAGCCAGAGGATCATATACAGAGGTGTAAGGTATTTGCACTCCATGACTATGGAGTTTCTTGTCACTATTTTCAGTAGGTTTGCAAAAGAAAAAGAAAAAAAAGGCAACTAAAAAGTTATTGCACTTAAGACTACAAATGTTGCAAATGAAAAGCAATTCATTTTCTACATTTCGAATGTAAGAGTGTGTTGATTTCCGGAACGCTAAAATGTTAAGCAATTAGAAAGGGAGAAGACATAAATTATGAACAACATATAAATAATATCCTTCGCTATTCTCCCTTTCCAGCTGTGCAAATTAGAAAGAGAGAAGAAACAAAAACAAAAAAAACGGCAAAAAGATTAAAAGCAAAAGCAATTTTGTCTTTCTTTCTCACGCCTAGTGCATTATGACCTTAATAATCAAGATCAAAAGGGACTATGCAACTTTGGTATAAAGGAGACATAGTAATTATAAAGAGCATAAATTCTGCCCTGGGTTTCAGGAGGATCGTCCCAATATTGTTTGCAAGAAAATAGGGTTAAGATTTTTTTTTAAGCCCCTATAATCAAACTTCTATGATGGGAAGAGGAAGGGATCACTTTAATTGATTGAAAAAAAAAATCTTTGAAAAAGTTAAGGAGATTACGAGACATTTCATCCTGAAGAAGGGCAGAACTTGTTCCATGGGAGCTACAATGTAAAACAGAAAATTAGAGTTTACATCAGTTTCACCTCTTACGATAAAGACTGGCCTTTCGCTGTTTTATTTTTTTTTCCAATCTGAAGTCACCAATCATTTGCTAAAACCTGGCATGGGACATGTTTCTAATCAACTTCCTGATGGTTGGGCCGGAGGAGGGGCCGTAGTGACGTGTGCGGCAGCTGGTTTTGTACTCTGATCTGCCATCTGGGTGAGGACAGATGTCGCTATTGCTTCCGCCACCGAGGTGGAGCTCACGCCATTGGAAGTGCTGATTGAACTGTGCTGGATTGCTTCTGTCTGTGGGCTGCCAGGCATGGAAAGGTCTTCGGAGCTTTCATCTTTTTCAGCATCTACTAATAAAATAAAGAGACAAAATATATAATTAGTGCCTAAGTATACTACACATACACCATTTCATCTACATGATATCCCTTAATTGCGTTTTGCCTGCTTGTCAAAACCTACAGCTTACTACTAGAATCTAAAGCTGTGGTCTGATCTTCATAGCCCATATTTACAATATTAGCGCATTCTGTGTTGATATATTGGGGTCTGTTGTTCACAACCTTATTAAAAAGTCACTAAAGTCGCAATAGAGAGCGTCTCTCCTTCTAGAAGATTTCTGTGCATTTACTAGGAAGCTAATCTATTTGTAAAGAAAATCAATTTTTTTCTCCCCCATCTGAGAGCAGAATAATGTAGGAACAGAGAACCTGATTCCAGTGATGTGTCTCTTGCTGGGCTACTTCCTGCAGTTTTTTTTCTTTAATAAAATCACTCTTTTATCTGCTGCAGATCTAGCAGTCCTCTGAATGCTGAACGCTGTATAACCCCACCCACACCACTGATTGGTAGCTTTCTGAAAACACACTGTGTACACAGAGAGCTGCCAACCAGTGGTGGGGGCAAGGTTACACATAGGACTACATGAGACCAGGATTACTAGTTCTCTTAGTGATAATCTCCTGCGGATAAAATAGTGATTTAATCAAAACTATAGCAATCAGCCAAGTAAGTGACACATCACTGGAATCAGGGTCTCTGCCCGTATATTATGTTGTTTTTAGATTAGGTGGCAAGAACCTGCTGACAGATTCCCTGTTAATAAGGCACAATATAATGCTTCATTTCTCCTGTGAAGGTGCCATAGTGGAAATGATTACTTTAAAAAACAGTGAATTGTTGGAAACGAGCAGTGGGACAACCTATGAAATCATTATTTTTTAGAGTCCTTCTCTAAAAAAAGATATTTAAATAATCAAGTAACCATTATCAAGAAACACTCTAAAAAGTTCACCAAAAGCATGGCTCGACATTTAATACTTAGTGGGACAAAATTTTGCTTTATCTTAAAGGATACCACCTATGATTCGCAAAAAAGCTTTTATATGTCATACAGACTGCGAAGTACTGCTGGTCGGTGGGGTTTTTGGTCCTGACACCTCGTCTGTTTGCTCAAAACACAGCTCTGATGTCCGAAGCTACTAATAATAACTTCATAAATACTTTTATTTATATAGCGCCAACAGATTCCGCAGCACTTGACAATTCAGAGGGGAAAAGTACAAATAATTGTATACATTAGAGAGACGAATGAATGGCACCAGGGGAATGGATACACTTGTATAATAAAACAGATCCTGTGTGTAAACCGATAGCACGCTGTGTAAAGCAATGAGCATGCGGTGCTCCGGATCAAAAAAGCATAAATATAGTGTATAACACCCAGATGCAGTAAAAAACGGAATCCTTTATTGTACCATTATGAGGTTAAAACAAGGTCCATAGGAACAGCAGGTGTGTACCGGTATGCGGGGAAAGGAAGACGAACACTAAAAAGTGCTTAGAGTGTGTGGTCCAGCCACATTTGTAACAAACATGGGTATTCAAGCAAATCTGCATGAACCAGTCATTAGCATGTATCTGTATAGATACAAAGTGCTACTGAGGGCATGGAGGGTGTGGGAATACATAGTAGAAAGGACCAAATGCTGAAGAAAATGTAGAAAGGGAGAATTGAGAAGTTTGATTAGTGATGTGATAGGCCTCCCAAAAGATGTGTTTTTAGAGCACAATTAAAACTATGGATACTGGGAATAAACTGGATTGCCTGGGGTATCCCATTCCAGAGAACTGGTGCAGCACAAAAAATGTTTTAAAGATGAGAGTGGGAGGTTTAGAATATGGAGGAGGATAGTTTTTGGTCATTAGTGGAATGCAAAGCATAGGTAGGGTGGTAGATAGAGATGAGGGAGGACATGTAGGGCAGTACAGAACTGTGGAGAGCTTTGTGGGTGGTTATGATAAATTTATGCTGCATTTTATAGTGGAAGGAGAACCAATGCAATGACTGGCACAGATTGGAGACATTGGTGCAGTGGCTGGGCAGTAAAAAAAAAGCCTGGCTGCTGCACTGAGGCGAGATTGGAATGGGGAGAGTTAAGTGAAATGGAGATCGATTAGTAGAATGTTTCAATAGTCTAGACGAGAATGAATAAGATCGACAGTAAGGAAAGGTCGGATTCTGAGTCATGAGCGAGTGATTGGATATAGAGAGAGGAGGAAAAATCTAAGTCACGTACAACCCTAAGGAGGCGAGAATGCTCCTTGGGAGTTATGGTAGAGCCACCCACAGAAATGGCAATATTAGGTTTAGGTAGGTTAGTTGCGGGAGGAAACACAAGGAGTTTAGTTTTGGAATGATTCAGTTTCGGACTGACGGAGGACATGATGTTAGAAGCAGCAGTCAGACAGTCACTGGCAGTTCTTGGTAGTGTGGAGTGAAGTCAGGAAAGGTGTATAATGGGCTGTCATCTGCATGGAGGTGGCAAGATCAGCCATATATGCTTATGGTCTGTCCAGTAGGGGCGGATTATAGCATGAAGAGGAGGAAGCCTAGCACTGAACCCTTTAAGATACTAAAAGGGGAAGAAGAGGCGGCAATATATATAGTGAAGGAGCGGTGTGAGAGGTAGGAGGAGACCCAAGAGAGAGCGTATCTCTTTAAGATCGAGTGCCAGCAAATGAAATCATTTGCCAAGCAGCTTCATTCACATCCCCCAGCACCTGACATTTTCTGCTATCAAATTTAGATCAAATCCTGAAAAAGAACAAGACATGTCAACCGTGCGACCTTCAGATGAACGGGCGTGATGCGGGTTATGAAAATTTCGACTGCAAACCGCTTTAATTGAACTAATGGCGTCTAATTATAAATGTGATGTAAACACACCTTGCAATGATTCCATGGCAAATAAAGATGATTTTTCACATTCATAGGGATGCCTTTCCATGAAGTGCAGGCAAGTGATGATGCCGGCACCTGACTGTAATGGTGTGCACTCAGGAGAATAAGCCGTATTTAGAGTCTAAATGCCACCAGCTGTTCCAGAGATGCACAAATTAATTGGGCTCGGGGCACGGAAAACATCCACTATTCCGCACACCGAATCTAATAATTTAGTCCTTCTGAGCGGATCCTCGAAAGATAATTAAGAAGCCAATGAAAATACATCACTGTAAATTGTAGATGGCAAATGTGCAAATTGCTCTGCTAACCAACAGACATTTTTAAAACGGTAAGGTAATGATGATGATGTTTTAACACATAAAGGAGTTAAGGTGAGCGTTGCTATGTTGTAAAGAGACCGGCAATCATGATCCGAGCCGATAGAGTTTGCTTATTTGTGAACAGATTTTACGCTAATTTTGCTGCAAGGACGCCCAAAGTAACTTTGCAAACATGTTTTGACTTACCGTAATTATCGTTTGGAACCGCAGCTCAATAGGAAATTACAGACAAATGGAAACATTCAATTAATGCTAAACGTGCAGAATATTGTTGGGATCGCCATTTACATATCTACGCATGGTTATTATATTCACGACTGAGGTTACTGCTCTAAGTAAGGTCACTATTGGTATCAACCCATTTAGACAAATAGTTAAAAGTATAATTAAAAAAAAAATGACGTTACAAAATGCAGGACTGTGGAGAATCCCTCCCAAAGCAACATCTGATGTTCTAAAGAAGGGGTGGGGAACCTCAGGCCCCAGGGCCATTTCTGGCCCTCGATGACCTTTTATACAGCCCCCGGGCAGATTCTCAGGGACCACAGTGCTTTGGCAGGGAGTTGTATTTTGATTGCCACCAGCTCATTAAATTTCTTCCTGCTCTGTGATCACACACATGCAGTGTTCACTACTGAACACTGAAGGGCATGCAATGAAATATTACGTCCTGAAACCAGTGACAGAGTCAGGATCTACTTTGTGGGCGGAGTTTGTAGGGCCCCCGAAGGATGGTATAAATATCTAAATGGCCCTTGGCAGAAAAAAAGATTCCCCACCCCTGTTCTAAATGGAAGATACACACATTGCTCCTGCAGTGGCCACTATAGGGCAATTAAAGTATTACATGTATTGTTTCACTTGTTTGGCTTTCTATGTAAATACTTATGTCCCCCCCAAAAATTGAGAAAAGTATTCAAGGAGTGATACCTTTATTGGCTAACCAGATAAATTACATTTGCAGGCTTTCAGAGTTCAAAATGCCCCAAGCCTGATGAATGTGCCTTTTGAGCTCTGAAAGCCTGCAAATGTCATTTCTCTGGTTAGCCAATAAAGGTATCACTCCTTGAATACTTTTCTCAATTTTTTAGAGGACATAAGTATTTACATCGATTTTTCTGGGTCACAGGGTACCACAATATTAGTTTGTATTGTATATGGCTTTCTATGAAATTCACGTATGAGCTTATCATAGAATCATAGAATCGTAGAGTTGGAAGGGACCTCCTGGGCCATCTGGTCCAACCCCCTGCTCAAAGCAGGATTCGCTAAATCATCCCAGTTAGATGTCTGTCCAGCCTCTGTTTGAAGACTTCCATTGAAGGAGAACTCACCACTTCTCGTGGCAGCCTGTTCCACTCATTGATCACTCTAACTGTCAAAAAGTTTTTTCTAATATCTAATCTGTGTCTCCTCCCATTCAGCTTCATCCCATTGCTTCTAGTCTTTCCTTGTGCAAATGAGAATAAAGTTGATCCTTCTACAATGTGACAGCCCTTTAGATATTTGTAGACAGCTATTAAGTCTCCTCTCAGTCTTCTCTTTTGCAAACTAAACATTCCCAAATCCTGCAACCTTTCCTCATAAGACAGGGTTTGCAGACCGGTCACCATTCTGGTCGCTCTTTTCTGAACTTGCTCCAGTTTGTTGATGTCTTTTTTAAAATGTGGTGCCCAAAATTGGACACAATATTCCAGATGAGGTCTGACCAAAGAGGAGTAGAGGGAAATAATTACTTCACGTGATCTAGACTGTATGCTTCTGTTAATACATCCTAGAATTGCATTTGCCTTTTTTGCTGCTGCATCACACTGTTGACTCATATTCAGTCTGTGATCTATTAGTATACCCAAGTCTTTTTCACATGTGCTGTCACTTAGCCCTATTCCTCCCATTCTATATATGCTTTTTTCATTTTTATTGCCCAGATGTAGTACTTTTCATTTCTCCCTGTTAAAAACCATTCTGTTAGTTGCTGCCCACTTCTCCAGTTTATTTAAATCTTTTTGAATCCTCTCTCTCTCTTCTCTAGTATTAGCTATCCCTCCTAGCTTTGTGTCATCAGCAAATTTAATCAGTTTACCCTCAATTCCTTCATCTAAATCGTTGATAAAGATGTTGAACAATACAGGGCCCAGGACAGAGCCCTGTGGTACCCCACTTGAGACATTCTTCCAACTGGATGTGCAGCCATTTACGACCACTCTTTGGGTCCGATCACTAAGCCAGTTATGAATCCACCTAACAGTTGCCTTGTCCATTCCATACTTAGTCATTTTTTCAATAAGGATTGTATGAGAGACTTTGTCAAATGCTTTGCTGAAGTCAAGATATACTATATCTACAGCATTTCCTTGATCCACCCAATCAGTAATACCATCATAGAAGGAAATTAAATTAGTCTGACATGACTTATTAGTTACAAACCCATGCTGACTCTGTTTAATCACTTCATTCTTATCCAGGTATTGACATACATGTTGTTTAATAATTTGTTCAAAGATCTTTCCTGGTATAGAAGTCAGACTCACCGGCCTATAGTTGCCTGGGTCCACCTTCTTCCCCTTTTTGAAGATAGGAACAACATTTGCTCTTCTCCAGTCTTCTGGCACTTCTCCTGTTCTCCAAGAATTTTCAAAGATTATGGAGAGGGGTTCAAAAATTTCTTCTGCTATCTCCTTCAGTACTCTGGGGTGTAATTCATCTGGACCTGGAGACTTGAATACATTTAGGTTAGCTAAGTGTTTCCTCACTATCTTTCTGTTTATAGATATCCTGGATTCTTCTATTCCCTTAATAGGACAGTGAATAACAGTTGATGTTACATTTCCTTTCTGAGAGAAAACAGATGCAAAATAGGAATTTAAAAGTTCAGCCTTCTCAACATCCTGTCTTACCATTTCATCATTTTCATCCTGTAAAAATCCTATAGCATCTTTGACTTTTCTTTTACTTTTGACATATCCCCAAAATCCTTTATTATTGCTTTTGACACCTCTTGCAAGCCTCAATTCATTTTCAGCTTTAGATAATCTGATTTGTGCCTTGCAGGTTCTGCAGACAGCATTATATTCTTCTTTAGATATGCCTCCTTCTTTCCATTTTATAAACATTTTTTGCTTCCTTTTTAGCATGTGCTTAAGTTCTGTGTTCATCCATCCTGGTTTCCTTAAATGCTTCCTATTCTTCCCTCTTTTCGGAATTGTTAACAACTGTGCTTTGAGAATTTCATTTTTCAAGATTTCCCATCCTTCCTGGACATTTTTGTCTTTAAGGATATCCAGCCATTGGATCCCTCCAATTCTCTTTCTGAATCCCTTAAAATCTGCCTTTCTGAAATCTAACCTTGACGTCTGAGTCTTCACAGGTCTTCCGCCTCTAGTTATCCAAAATTCTAAAATAGCATGGTCGCTACCTCCTAGGGTCCCAGCCACTTTTACCTCCTCAACCATTTCCTCCCTGTTTATAAGGATTAGATCCAAGGTAGCAGTTCCCCTTGTTTTCTCCTTTACCTTTTGGAAGATAAAGTTGTCAGCAAGAGAGGATAAGAATTTCCTTGACCTGTTAGTTTTGCCTGAGAGAGATTCCCAACAAATGTCTGGATAGTTGAAATCTCCCATGACAACTATGTCATATTTTTTGGAGAACTTGGCCATTTGATGCATAAAGAGTTCATCCATATCTTCAGCTTGCACAGGCGGCCTGTAGTAAATGCCTACAATGGTGTCCTTTCCATTGTTCTGTCCTTGTATTCTTACCCAAACAGTTTCCACAGAACTCCCAGTCTCTGAAGCTTCAATCTCTGTGCAGATATACGCATTTCTAACATACAATGCGACACCCCCTCCTCGTTTATCAAGTCTGTTTCTTGCAAATAAGTTGTATCCTTCTAGTCTTGTATTCCAATCATGTGTATTGTCCCACCAAGTTTCAGTGATTCCAATGACATCATATTTCTTTTCCTGTGTTAGTAGTTCCAATTCTCCTTGTTTGTTGCCCATGCTTTGTGCATTAGTATAGAAACATTTTAGTTTGTGATTGGTTTCTCTTTCTCCAATATTTTTTTTAATTAGATTCTTTCGTCTTTGTTCTTCCTTTCCACTTCTAATAGCAGAGTTCTCAGTAGCATTTGTCAGGTGTATGGCTTTTTCTGGTCTTTTGCTTCCCTTCCCATGTTGTTCTAGTTTAAAGCTCTCCTTACAAGTGTAGCAAGGCGACTTCCAAATACCTGCTTTCCAGTCTTCGTAAGGTGCACCCCATCTCTAGCAAGTAGTCCATTGTATAAGTAGTTCACTCCGTGATCCAGAAATCCAAATCGTTGCTGACGGCACCATCGACGTAGCCAGTTGTTCACCTGCAGAATCTTATTCCACCTCCTTGTTCCATGGCCATCCACTGGGAGGATGGAAGAGAAGACCACCTGCGCTCCCAGTTCTTTCACTTTCTTGCCTAAGTCTTCAAAGTCTCTGCAGATGGTTTCCAGGTCGTTTCTTGCGGTGTCATTTGTCCCCACATGTAGTAGCAGGAATGGGTAGTCATCTGTAGGTCTGAAGAGTCCTGATATCCTGTCAGACACATCTTTAATTTTTGCACCTGGAAGACAGCACATTTCTCTTGAAGTTATATCCGGTCTGCAGATAGCGGCCTCTGTTCCTCTCAACAGGGAATCCCCCATGACCACCACTCTCCGTTTCTTCTTCACAACATTTTTCTTTCTCCATCCAGGAGGACTCTGAAGGCGTACAAGGTTGCTGTTTGTTGGCAAAGTCTTATCCTGATGTATTTCTTCATCGTTTTCCTGCGTGAGAGCCTGGTACTGGTTTCTGAGCAGTATGGGTGCTGACTGCCTCCTGATCCTCCTGCTTCTCTGGGTCACATGTCTCCATTCCTCTGTTTCTTCAGGTGCACTTCGAATTTCTTCTCTTTCTGTAACATGAAGAGATAATTCTGCTCTGTCCAAGAACTCTTCACCTTCCTTAATGATCTTCAACGTAGCTAACCTCTCTTCGAGATTTTGCAACTTTTCCTCCAACAGGGTCACAAGCTTGCATTTGTGGCATGTGAAGTTTGGCTTTTCCACTGGTAAATCTGTGAACATGTAGCAAGAAATGCAGCTCACCAAATGGCTCCTGGCCTCTTCCATCTTGAGATTTCTTAAAAAGATGAAAGATGAGCCAAAATTCGCGCGCCGATAGGCGCGCGGTTTCTCCGATTTCCTCTTTTCAGCTGCAACGGCCAAAACCCAGTGATCGTTGAGCTCGCGGAGACTCTTCACTTATCCCAGAAGGCACTGGGAATATGCAAATGATCTCCTCAAGACTCTTCCCCTGGTTTCTCCGATTTCCTCTTTTCAGCTGCAACGGCCAAAACCCAGTGATCGTTGAGCTCGCGGAGACTCTTCACTTATCCCAGAAGGCACTGGGAATATGCAAATGATCTCCTCAAGACTCTTCCCCTGGTTTCTCCGATTTCCTCTTTTCAGCTGCAACGGCCAAAACCCAGTGATCGTTGAGCTCGCGGAGACTCTTCACTTATCCCAGAAGGCACTGGGAATATGCAAATGATCTCCTCAAGACTCTTCCCCTGGTTTCTCCGATTTCCTCTTTTCAGCTGCAACGGCCAAAACCCAGTGATCGTTGAGCTCGCGGAGACTCTTCACTTATCCCAGAAGGCACTGGGAATATGCAAATGATCTCCTCAAGACTCTTCCCCTGGTTTCTCCGATTTCCTCTTTTCAGCTGCAACGGCCAAAACCCAGTGATCGTTGAGCTCGCGGAGACTCTTCACTTATCCCAGAAGGCACTGGGAATATGCAAATGATCTCCTCAAGACTCTTCCCCTGGTTTCTCCGATTTCCTCTTTTCAGCTGCAACGGCCAAAACCCAGTGATCGTTGAGCTCGCGGAGACTCTTCACTTATCCCAGAAGGCACTGGGAATATGCAAATGATCTCCTCAAGACTCTTCCCGTGGTTTCGTCAAACCGAGAGCTGTTGCTTTTTAAAGGCCCTGCTCTGGTATATATAGGAGAGTCTCAAGTGGGGATAAGTTATATGAAATGGGGATTATCTAGTGTGGTGTAGTAACCACTGTGTCCGCTAGGGGGCACTGTGTGGATGTCCCAGGAGAAAGGATGAATAGCAGAATACTGAATGGCCGTTATGTATCTCAAAGTGGGTGGCTTTGAGATGGAGACTTATGTGTTGATCAGAAGTGATACTGCTGAGGTGCTGCTTTAATGTGTCAGGAAGAAGTCTCCAGGTAACTAGGGAGATGGGCGGGCCAGTTACCTACAAACCCACCCATGGGCGTGTTTAAGAGTGTCATAATAAAGTATATGTGTATGAATGCTTGAAGGACCTGTGATGAGGTCATAGCCATGTGACCCGGGGGAGTGGCTATGGACCATATAAGGTAACCAGAGTAGGTCACATGAGAGAGAGTGCATGGATCTGATTAGGCCATGTGGAAGGTCCCGGCAGGCCTATGTGGAGGAAGGTGTGCTACCTTCCTGAAGATCACGTGCTGAGGCTGCTGACCCGGTGAGCCCTGTGGATATTGGCTGTATGTGAGGACGGATAAGCCTCCTGTGTTTGCTGAGGCTCCAGGACTGAGCCTGAAATCATGGACACTTATACTTGCTTTCGCCTGAGCTAAAGGCTATTCCTTATGTTATGTGCTGGTTTATCGGTTATGGAGCAATAAACCCTATGAACTTTTAAAGGAACGTGCCTCCTGGTTGTCTCCCGTCGCACCTAAGCGAGTAGAATCCCTACACTAGATGAAACAAGCCCTTTAAGAAGAAATTCAACCCAAATGTGACCTTCTGCTATGTCAATTAGAAGAGCACAACGGAAGAATCCTGGAGTTTTAGCCAATTTTCAGAGGTAAAGAGTGCCCTAAAAACGGAACCCAGACAGATCTCATGATAATCAATGAGGACGTTTGTATCAGTTATTTAACGGGATCGTTAATGACATATTTGGTTTGTCTGTTCTTCAAAATGGAAGCATGTACATAGGTTTAGGCCGAAATCAGGTGTCCATGAAATATGGTGTAAGAACGGACCGTGATATCTCCTGACCCAAACTCAACAGCCTCATATAAGTACTTCTGAGGCTGCTGAGTTCTGGTCAGGAGACCCATTACCGATTCGGACAACAAGGTTCGCACTTGCACTGTGTTTCTCAAACATCTGAATTCCATCTTGGCCAGTAGCTCTTGGAGGACTTGTACCTTTAGTAGCATATTATATACAGCTCTTTGTAAAAGTTGTACATAAGTATAGAAAAAATGATATACAGTGAGAATGATTTAAAAAAATTAAAGTGTTACTAGATTTTTTTTTTCAACTAACAAAATACAAAGTAAACTTGGAATTTTTTCCCGTTTTCGAGTACACCACATGATAAAACCAATGATGTAGTTCAAAAGCACAACTCGTCCCGCAAAAATAAGCCCTCACATGGCCATATTGACAAAAAATAAAAATGTTATGGCTCTGGAAAGAAGGGGAGCGAAGAACGAAATCGCAAAACCGAAAAAAGCTACGGTCATTCAGGGGTTAAGTCAAAGTCATTAAGAACTATGTTCAGTGTAAAGAAGAACAAGACGTCCTGGAAGTGATGGTTTGGCTCCAACAGAGCCCTGATTCTAACATAATCACATCTGTGTGGGATTACATGAAGGGATAGAAGGATTTTCATAAACGACATCCACAGAAGATCTGTAGTTAGTACTCCTAGATGTTCAGAAAAAAATATATATTTTGAAAATTGCAATACATATTATAAAGAGAACAAAAAAGAGTCACAGTACTTGGCTGAAAATCGTAAAAAAAAGAAAAAATGAAAAAAAAAATGGTCAAGTTGTCATTTTGACCCCTTCTTTAGTTTTAGTTTAAAAAACGTGCGCAAGTGTACATAGAAGTGATGATGTTTTGAAGGCAATGGACCATCACATCAAAAAGTGATCTGATTTAATTTACAATTCAGTTTTATTCATTTACTTTGTATATTGTTAATTGATTCAAAATAAACTATGAGCACTTCTATTTTAGAAGGCATTCTTCCTGTGCAGCATTTTTTTCACACCTGCCTAAAACTTTTTTTTTACTGTACTAATATATATACAAGCTCTGGAAAAAATTAAGAGACCACCACATCAAATCCCTGTCATAGGCAGCCCATTCTGCACACCTGCACCCCATTGAAAACCTCTGAAATGTAATCAAGAGGAAGATGGATAGAGTCACAAGCCATCAAACAAAGAAGAACTGCTTACATTTTTTGTACCAGGAGTGGCATAAGGTCACCCAAAAGCAGTGTGAAAGACTGGTGGAAAGCATGCCAAGACACACGAAAGCTGAGATTAAAAATCATGGTTATTCCACAAAATATTGATTTCTGAACTCTTCCTGAGTTAAAACATTAGTATTGTTGTCTCTAAATGATTATAAACTTGTCTTCTTTGCATTATTTGAGGTCTGCAAGCACTGGGTTTTTTGTTTAATTTTGACCATTTTTCTTTGTTAGAAAAAAATACAAAATTTATTGCTTGGAAATTCAGAGACATGTTGTAAGAAGTTTATAGAATAAAAGAGCAATTTACATTTTACTCAAAAATCTACCTATAAAGAGAAAAATCAGACAAACTGAAAATTTGAAAGTGGTCTCTTAATTTTTGCCAGAGCTGAAAGTATGTACCGTATACACTCGAGTATAAGCCAACCCCCCTAATTTTGCCACAAAAAACTGGGAAAACTTATTGACTCGAGTATAAGCCTAGGGTGGGAAATGCTCCATAGATTATTCCCCCATATGGTGTCCCCAGAAGAAGCTCCTTAGATTGTTCCCCCATATGCTGACCCCATAAGAAGCTCCTTAGATTGTTCCCCCATATGCTGACCCCATAAGAAGCTCCTTAGATTATTCCCCCATATGCTGACCCCATAAGAAGCTCCTTAGATTATTCCCCCATATGCTGACCCCATAAGAAGCTCCTTAGATTATTCCCCCATATGCTGACCCCATAAGAAGCTCCTTAGATTGTTCCCCCATATGCTGACCCCATAAGAAGCTCCTTAGATTATTCCCCCATATGCTGACCCCATAAGAAGCTCCTTAGATTATTCCCCCATATGCTGACCCCATAAGAAGCTCCTTAGATTATTCCCCCATATGCTGACCCCATAAGAAGCTCCTTAGATTATTCCCCCATGTGCTGCCGCTGCTGCATGTAAAAATAAAAAAAAATTACATACTCACCTGTCCTGCGTCCATGGCTGCTCACCGCTATCTGCCAAGTCATCGGTCAGTGACGTTCAGACTGCAGGGGGCGCGGTGCGCACTAATCACGTCACCGCGCCCTCTGCTGTCTGAAGTCACTGACCGATGACAGACAGCAGCAAGCAGCCATGGACGCAGGACAGGTGAGTATCGCTATACTTACCAGTCCTGACGCTGTCTCTTGAGCCCCCAGCTTCTCCGCGCTCTCTCTTCCTGTGTTCAGCGGTCATGTGATACCACTCATTAAAACTCATGAATATGCGCATATTTATGAGTTTTAATGAGCGGTACCACGTGACCGCTGAAGGCAGGAAGAGAGAGCGCGGAGAAGCTGGGAGCTCAAGAGACAGCGTCAGGACGGGTAAGTATGACCTGACACCCCCGCCCCCCCTCTCCCTCCGACCCCCCGGTGTATATGACTCGAATATAAGCCGAGAGGGGTACTTTCAGCCCAAAAAAATGGGCTGAAAATCTCGGCTTATATTCGAGTATATACGATATATATAAATATATATATATATATATATATATTATATATATATATATATATACAGTATATAGATAGATAGATAGAGAGAGAGAGTATTTAGTCAGCCACAAATTGTGCAAGTGCTCCCACTTAGGAGAGTATTGAGAGTATTTGGTCACCTAAAAACATGCAAGATTTCTGGATCTCACAGACCTGTAACTTCTTCTTTAAGAGGCTCCTCTGTCCACTCATTACCTGTAGTAATGTCACCTGTTTGAACTTGTTATCAGTATAAAAGACTCCTGTCCACAACCTCAAACAGTCACACTCCAAACTCCACTATGGTGAAGGCCAGAGAGCTATCGGAGGACACCAGAAACAAAATTGTAGCCCTGCACCAGGCTGGGAAGACTGAATCTGCAATAGGCAAGCAGCATGGTGTGAGGAAATCAACTGTGGGAGCAATAATAAGAAAATGGAAGACATACAAGACCACTGATAATCTCCCTCAATCTGGGGCTCCACGCAAGACCAAAATCACAAGAACGGAGAGAAAAAATCCCAGAACCACACGGAGGGACCTAGTGAATGACCTACATAGAGCTGGGACCACCGTAACAAAGGCAACCATCAGTAACACACTACACCGACAGGGACTCAGATCCTGTAGTACCAGACGTGTCCCTCTGCTCAGGCCAGTACATGTCCGGGCCCGTCTGAAGTTTGGGACCATTTGAATTAACCAGAAGAGTATTGGGAGAATGTCATATGGTCTGATAAAGCCAAAGTAGAACTGTTTGGTAGAAACAAAACTCGTCGTGTTTGGAGGAGACAGAATGCTGAGTTGCATCCAGAGAACACCATACCTACTGTGAAGCACGGGGGGTGGCAACATCATGCTTTGGGGCTGTTTCTAATCAAAAGGGACCAGGACGACTGATCCATGTACATTAAAGAATGAATGGGGCCATGAATCATGAGATTTTGAGTGCAAACCTCCCTCCATCAGCAAGGGCATTGAAGATGAAATGTGGATGGGTCCTTCAGCATGATAATAATCCCATCCACACCGCCAGGGCAAGGAAGGAATGGCTTCGAAAGAAACATATGAAGGTCCTGGAGTGACCTAGCCAGTCTTCAGATATCAACCCCATAGAAAACCTTTGGAGGGATATGAAAGTCCGTGTTGCCCAGCAACAGGCCCAAAACATCACTGCTCTAAAGGAGATCTGCAAGGAGGAATGGGCCAACAGTGTGTGCCAACCTTGAGAAGACTTACAGAAACGTTTGACCTCTGTCATTGCCAACAAAGGATATATAACAAAATATTAAGATGAACTTTTGTTAATGACCAAATACTTATTTTCCACTATAATTTGAAAAATAAATCTTGCTGAATCAGACAAGGTGATTTTCTGGATTTGTTTTCTCATTTTGACTGCCATAGCTGTGGTCGACCTATGATGTCAATTACAGGCCTCTCGCATCTTTTTAAGTGGGAGAACTTGTACAATTGGTGGCGGGCCATATACTTTTTTTCCCCCACTGTGTATGTGTATGTATATATATATATATATTTATATATTTTATTTTTTATTAGTACTGTAAAAACGTTTTAGGCAGGTGTGGGGTATATATATATATACACACACACACACACACACACGCACACACACACACACACACACACACACACACTATATAGTAAATATTCAGACACTTCTTTCTTTTACTAAATGACAACTATGTTGAATGAGCAAGTATCAGGAATGATTATATCATACGGCAGTTTCCCAATATGACAGCGCATTTAGCCCTCATAATTGCATAGCACAAGGACCTCATTTACTGTCCGGATGAATATACATGTGGCATGTTTACAAGGATATTGGAAAGGCATCAAAGACGCACACAGCGCACAATGCCAGATATTGGGAGCGTGCATTTGACATTATGTGGGTTTATCAGATGTAAAAGGATAATAGCCTCATCCTCCCCGCAATCATTGTTAATACCGGTCTCCAACATATGCCTATGCCGATCCAATTTACTGCAAAATGTTATTCTCTAGCCCTGTCAAATGACTGTGCCTCCGTGTAGGAAGATTTATCAGCTCAGAAATGACAAAAATCAGCTTCCTAAATATATATGGCAATGGAAAGTTGCCTTTACTGCTCAATTCTTTTAAATTAAAAAATATTGCCTGTTCTGATAAAACCGCTTAAAATGACTACAAGTAAAGATGGAGGCTATTAAGTTTTATCGCGAGCACCTGAGGAACTGTTTGCATGCAATTCAAAATGTTTCTTTATCCTCCTGAATTACTGACACTGGCAAATTAAAATGAAGTGGCTGCATATGGCAGAGACAATCTTCACATTTCCAAATATCCCGGAATATCATTAAATCATAAAGGAGAAAGCTGTGGGTTATATATTATGAATGTTGCCTAATGCATTCCCAGCTTTGTTATTTGTTACAAATTTGTGTACCAGGGACGAAATTGGCCATTTATTCAGCGGCAGCAGCTGGTTGGAGCGCTGTACATCACAGCCAAAAAATAGGAGAGCGCGGAGGCAAGGCTCAATTAACCTTCCGAATGCCAAAGAGGTGACTAGTCGTGTTCTGATGGACAGACGTTCTCCAGCATCTACTTTCCTACAATGCTCACATTAGACAGATACACATGAATAATTAGCAGCTGCCAGGATTCGCTGAAATCCAGGGACAATTTTCACCCCCGGTACAGTGTAGTTTTTTCTCATTACGGCTCCTCATGACATATGTTTTACTTCCACCATAAAGTGTGGCATGATAAATCTAGTATAAAGAAAAAAATAAAAGAGAAAATATGTTCTTTACCTGTAAATTGAATAGGAAACTATGAAAATATAAAATGGTTAAAAAACAATATAAAATAAAATGCATGCCACTTACATGTCAATATAAGATGGCCAAGAACTAATCTAGTAGAAACCATACTCGCAAACGGGTAAAGGGAGTAAGGAAGACTAACTATAGAGGGAAGGAAAGGAGAGGATTCTTGTCGGCACACCAGCCAGTTAAAATGCAAAAAAATTATTGTAAAATAAACTATTAAAATCACCTAACTATAGAGGGAAGCTGCACCTACACCCAACTTGTCAGTGTACAGACTAGACAGTCACTTCGCTAAAGGGCTAGAAAAATCCCTTCGCTAAAGGGCTAGAACTCCTTAGCACAAATGCACTTTGAAGTATAGCCAGCAAGGAAGTGCAGTGAAGGGATAATATATAAAGCCCCACCAAGAATGTGATAAGGCAAACCAAAGCGGGAAAATGGAAAACAACTGAAAAGGAGCAAACCTAAAAGGGAGAACAAAAACAATAGGAACAATCAGCATTTGGACAGGGAAGGAAAAGAGCAATAGATCTACAGCCAGAAGAACCGACCACAAAGCAACGGGTGACCGTATTGAATTCCCAAATCGAGCCATGAAAATAAATCTTCCATGAGCAATAATCTACACTGAAGAGGTTGGCCACTACTTACGTAAGGTTCATACAGGACCATTATCTCCATGGTCAGGAGGTAAAATGTCTCATTTATTAACACATTCTAATAGAAAAGTGTGGCTTACTGGACCAATCAAAACTCATCTTCCATCTCTTAAAGTGCCCAGAAAAAAAAATGAACATCATAAAAACAAATTCCAAAAAACAATGTCACAATTTCCGTTTGTTTTCTTACACCATTTCATGGCAGTTTTCCCCTGCTTTTCAGTTCAGTAAACTGAAAAATTAACGTCGCCATTGAAAACTACATCTTATCCTGCAAAATACAAGCCCTCATAAGGCAATGTTAATGGAAAAATGAAAAAAGTTATGGCACTTGGAAGAAGAGTAAAAAAATGACAATTGGCTTTGTTTCTTAAAAGGACAATCACTGTATGTGATCTGGTCCAACCCCCTGCTTTGAGCAGGGGGTTGGACCAGATGGCCCAGGAGGTCCCTTCCAACTCTTCGATTCTACGATTCTATTCTGACTGGGATGATTTAGCGAATCCTGCTTTGAGCAGGGGGTTGGACCAGATGGCCCAGGAGGTCCCTTCCAACTCTACGATTCTATGATTCTAGATTGGTGAATTCTCACAACGCACACTGTCAGGATTCTCTGGTACTAGCAATTTGTCTACATGCAGTCAAAAGCTGACTAGGCGCGTGCGGTCACACTCAATGCAAGTGAATTGAGCGATGCTGGACATGGCTAATCAGAATGTGTCTGGAAGTATGTAAATCGCATACTTGCAGTCACATGACTGCCTGCTCCAGGCACTGGAGAATCCTGACAGCTCGCAGCGTGGTCGCTGTGAGCATTCACAAGTCTGCAGTCACAAAGAATAACTGCAGACGTATCCCAAGGCCTGACAAGGCCTGCAGACGTATCCCAAGGCCTGACAAACCCCCTTAAGGGATTGAATTTATAGGAGACCTCACCATTAAACTGCCTATGTTTTATTAAAGGGAACCTGTCACTAGGAATAACGCTGTTAATCTGCAGCTATAGAGTTAATCTGCACATAGCGGAATGTAGCGGGGAGAAAATGAACTTTATTCTCCCCGCCTGTATTCGGTAGTCAGTCATAAGGGTGGGGCGGTGACGGTTCAGTCACCGCTCTGAGAATAAAGAACGGCCGCTGTAACCGCGCCCTGACTGACACTGGCTCTACATTGCGGTCGGCTGACAGACAGGCAAGGCGGCACAGTTACAGCGGCTGCTTTGTATACTCAGAGCGGCGATTGAACCAGCACCGGCGCCTCCCCAATGAATGAAACCGAATAGTAGAGATCATTTTCTCCCGCTATTAACCAGCAGATCGGGGTTAATCTGTAGGATAAAAGCGTTATTTGTGGTGATAGGTTCCCATTAAATTTAAGGGTGCATTCTCATATCCGTGGCTAATGTCTAAGTGCTGTCTGCTTTTTTTTGGAGGGGGGCAGCACTTGGACCCATACAGTTTCACTTATCCATTCAAACATCTGTGAAAATCAGGAATCCGAGAGAAAACTCAGAGCGTATCCTATATTGATCGGACGTTGAGGCAGAGCATAAGACTTACTCAGTGACTGTCATCTATATAATAAAAAAAAAAAAAAAAAATCAGGCAGCACACGGACATTAGCATGGTGTACGGGAAGGTCAGGAGAAATAATTGTGACAAACAAAGGGTTGGCAGAAAGTTATCTCCTGTGTATGCAGCTTACAGTGGATCTCCACCCTTGGGGACATTTTTTTCTTACATAAATGCATGTGTTTTTGGCTAAACTTCACTTTTCTAATTGTGCTTCATTAAAAACTCTGTGCTGTTTGCCTTCTCTGGTGTCTGTGCTGCACTAGCTACAGCTGCCTACAGAATGTGTTAAGCGAGAATTCGTCACTGAGCTCCTTCTGATGGTTTTCAACACTTTTTTTATTTTTTTCTCCGCTGATTTATGACCACAGCAAAGGTGAATGTGCGGGAAAACAAAGAGACTGGAAATAGCCAAAGGGTGCAAAATGAAGCAAAAATAAATTTTAGCCTCAAATACATGCATTTAAGTTACAAAAAAATAGTACACAAACATATACATATAATATATTACACTGTGTGCAGCATTATTAGGCAAATGAGTATTTTGATCACATCATCCTTTTTATACATGTTGTCCTACTTCAAGCTGTATAGGCTTGAAAGCCAACTGCCAATTATGTAAATCAGGTGCTTTGCATCTCTGTAATGAGGAGGGGTGTGGTCTAATAACATCACACCCTATATAAGGTGTGCTTAATTATTAGGCAACTTCCTTTGCTTTGGCAAAATGGGTCAGAAGAAAGATTTAACGGAATCTGAAAGGTCAAAAATTATGAGATGTCTTGCAGAGGGATGCAGCAGTCTTGAAATTGCCAAACTTTTGAAGCGTGATCACCGAACAATCAAGCGTTTCATGGCAAATACCCAACAGGGTTGCAAGAAGCATGTTGATAAAAAAAGGCGCAAAATAACTGCCCATGAATTGAGGAAAATCAAGCGTGAAGCTGCCAAGATGCCATTTGCCACCAGTTTTGCCACATTTCAGAGCTGCAACGTTACTGGAGTATCAAAAAGCACAAGGTGTGCCATACTCAGGGACATGGCCAAGGTAAGGAAGGCTGAAAAATGACCACCTTTGAACAAGAAACATAGGATAAAACGTCAAGACTGGGCCACAAAATATCTTAAGACTGATTTTTGTAAGGTTTTATGGACTGATGAAATGAGAGTGACTCTTGATGGGCCAGATGGATGGGCCCGAGGCTGGATCCGTAAAGGGCAGAGAGCTCCACTCCGACTCAGACGCCAGCAAGGTGGAGGTGGGAAACTGGTATTGGCTGGTATTATCAAAGATGAACTTGTGGGACCTTTTAGGGTTGAGTATGGAGTGAAGCTCAACTCCCAGACCTACTGTCAGTTTCTGGAAGACACCTTCTTCAACCAGTGGTACAGGAAGAAGTCAGTATCGTTAAAAAAAAAAAAATCATGATTTTCATGCAGGACAATGCTCCATCACATGCATCCAAATACTCCACAGCGTGGCTGGCCAGTAAAGGTCTAAAAAGAAAAAATAATGACATTGCCCCCTTGTTCACCTGATCTGAACCCCATAGAGAAACTGTGGTCCCTCATAAAATGTGAGATCTACAGGGAGGGAAAACAGTACACCTCTCGGAACAGTGTCTGGGAGGCTGTGGTGGCTGCGGCACGCAATGTTGATCGTAAACAGATCAAGCAACTGACAGAATCTATGGATGGAAGACTTTTGAGTGTCATCGTAAAGAAAGGTGGCTATATTGGTCACTGATTTTTTGTTTGTTTTTGAATGTCAGAAATGTTTATTTCTAAATTTTGTGTTGTTATATTGGTTTACCTGGTGAAAATAAACAAGTGAGATGGGTATATATTTGGTTTTTATTAAGTTGCCTAATAATTCTGCACAGTAATAGTTACCTGAAAAAAACAGATATCCTCCTAAGATAGCCAAATCTAAAAAAAAAACCCACTCCAACTTCCAAAAATATTAAGCTTTGATATTTATGAGTCTTTTGGGTTGATTGAGAACATAGTTGTTGTTCAATAATAATAAGAATCCTCTCAAATACAACTTGCCTAATAATTAGTGAACACTAAAATACCACATCCTAAATATCACTAAATGAAAAATTCCAGTTGCAAATCTTTATTCATTACAAAGTGGAATGCATTGAGAACAATAAAACATAAAAATGATCATGTAAATCAAAATTAGTATCCCATGGAAGTTTGGATTTGAAATAACACTCAAAATCAAAGTGGAAAATGAAATTGCAGGCTAATCCAACTTCAGTGAAAATGCCTCAAGACAAGGAAATGATGCTCAGTAGTGTGTGTGGCCTCCACGTGTCTGTATGACGTCCCTACAACACCTGGATATGGTCCTGATGAGGAGGCAGCCAATAGATGTTCTCCTGAGGGATCTCTTCCTAGACCTGGATTAAAGCATCAGTAAACTCCTGGACAGTCTATGCTGCAATATGAATTGGATGGAAAGAGATATGATGTCCCAGATGTTTTCAATTGAATTCAGGTCTGGGGAATGGGCAGGCCAGTCCATAGCTTCAATTCCTTCATCATGCATGAACTGCTGACACACGTCAGCCACATGAGGCCTAACATTGTCATGCATCAGAAGGAACCCAGGGTCCAGTCCACCTGCATATTTTATTGAGCTTGCACCTTTTGAGGTAGTCAACTGTGGATTTTAACGTGTGTTAGGATCTTTATCCATTTGTAGAAGCCATCTTATTTTCAACTTCAGCTTTTTTTTTTATAGCTGGCATCATGTTTGCATCAAGAATTTGTTGAAATTTTATTGAATCCATTCTTCCCTCTTCCCTTCCCTCTACCCGTGAATTGTTCCCCCTGCCGTTGGCTGCAACAAAAACCCAAAGCATGACTTCTGTGCCCTTTTTTCTCCACACACCTCATTGACCATTGAGGCCAAAGAGTTCTATTTTAACCTCAGCGGTCCACAGGACTGTTTCCAAAATGAATCAGGTTTGTTTAGATGTTCTTTGGCATACTTCTGACGCTGAATTTTATGATGAGGATGCAGGAGAGGTTTCCTTCTCATGACTCTTCCACAAAGGTCATATTTGTGCAGCTGTCCCTGAATAGTAGAACAATAAACCACATCTCCAGAGTCTGATAAATCATTCTGAAGGTCTTTTGCAGCCATTCGGGCGTTCTGATTTGCCTCTCTAGCAATCCTATGAAGAGCTCTCACTGAAATTTTGCCTGGTCTTCCATATCTTCACCTCCACTGTTCCTGTTAGCGATCATTTCTGAATTACATTTTGAATTGAGGAAAGAACAACTTGAAAACGCTTTGCTATCTTCTTGTTAGGCTGGCGAAATGCACCAAATAATATAGATGTTAATGAGGTGCGTTCGTGCACCGATGGAAACTGCTGCTAGACAATGGCGGATAGTAGCACGCTCGGGTTACCTCACCCGGAGTGTGCGAGGCGAACCCTGTTACTTCACAAGGTCGCACTAATATAATGTGAGCGCAAGCGATGTGGTCACAGAACTCTGCCCAGAGGCATGGAGTCAGAGTCCTTCTAGACCCACTTGTGCACAAAGCCGCTGCAGCGGCGCTAGAGAGTGACGCTAGGAAAGTGCTGTGCCCTGTTAGCTGTCACAGGGTGCAGCGGATAGACTCGTACCGCCCAGAGGCACGGGAGATATGGCGGCACTATGGCGCTAACCTTTGTGCTGGACTGGAGCACTGTGGCACATGCTTTGCCACCATGAGGCGCTGACTCAGGATGAACTAACCCTAACACATACGTATCAAAGGAAGGGGTTATTTAATGAGTCAGTCAGTCAGTTACATGCATCCGTCATCACTCACACAAGTCTCAACAAAAGTCTATCTTAGCGCATGGCCGAGCGACCATGCGAACCTTTTATAGCAGCGTCCTTCCGGAACCTTCCTGATGGTCCAATCCGAGCTGGAGAAGGACCTGAGCATGTGACCTAAGATCTCCAATGAGAGATCGTCCCACGGGCATGCTCAGTGGACTGACAGGACTTAGTCCCTGGAGTAGCTCGCTGCTGATCAACATGCGTTGCTATAGCTGGACCAGAGGTGGCAGCAGCAACCAAACCTACAATGCTGGTGCGAGCAGAGCGCCGGGACCGACGAGTCCGCCGAGCAGGCTCCACTGCGGCCGGAGAGGAATGGGAGACCGCCGAAGGCAAAGCTCGGGATTCCTGCTGTGCAGCGACAGTAACCCGACGCCTAACACTTCTTATAGCCTTCTCCTGTTTTGTGGGCCTCCACCATTTTCAGAGTGCTATGAAGCCGCTTAGAAGAACCCATGGCTGCTACTTTTTGGCGCATGTTTAGAGGAAGCTGGGTTTTTATAAAGCTGGGAAATCGGCATCACCTGTCCTTTCCTAATGATGATAGTGAACAAGCCATAACTAACACACTAATTAAGGTTTGAAACCTTGGTCAAAGTTATCTGAGCACACAAATCACCCCAAGGGTGTCGAAACTTTGGCATTGGCCCACTTTCCATTTTGTAATTTTTAAAATGTAAAAAATATGCATATATATCTGTGTGTTTAATATACAGGGTGGGCCATTTATATGGATACACCTAAATAAAATGGGAATGGTTGGTGATATGAACTTCCTGTTTGTGGCACATTAGTATATGGGAGGGAGGAAACTTTCAAGATGGGTGATGACCATGGTGGCCATTTTGAAGTTGGCCATTTTGGATCCAACTTTATTTTTTCTAATGGGAAGAGGGTCATGTGACACATCAAACTTATTGAGAATTTCACAAGAAAACCAATGGTGTGCTTGGTTTTAACATAACTTTATTCTTTCCTTAGTTATTTACAAGTTTATGACCACTTATAAAATGTGTTCAAAGTGCTGCCCATTGTGTTGGATTATCAATGCAACCCTCTTCTCCCACGCTTGGCGGATATGTATGATGGGTACATGGGCAAGAGACTATGGGATGTAGGACATGTATGATGGGTATATGGGCATGGGACTATGAGATGAAGGATGTGTGATGGGTATATGGGCACTTGACTATGGGATGGAGGATATGTATGATGGGTATATGGGCAAGGGCCTATGTGATCGTGGATATGTATGATGGGTATATGGGCAAGGGCCTATGTGATCGTGGATATGTATGATGGGTATATAGGCACGGGACTATGGGATGGAGGATAATTATAATTTGTTATAACTAACCACAGTTAGTTACTATGCCCGGGCAGCGCCGGGCTCTTCAGCTAGTATGTGTATATATATATATATATATATATATATATATATATATATATATATATATATTTCTTTTTCCCCCTAAAATACAAATGTGTCATCTTTAAATTTAGGCCTTTTAGAGATAATTTCACATTCAACTTGCTTATGGGTGTGTGCACACGTTGCGGATTCTGCTGTGGAATTTTCCGCGCGGATTTGTCTAAATCCGCAGGTCAAAAGACCTGTGGTTTATCTGCGGATTCATTGTGGATTTGCCTGCGGTTTTCCCCTGCGGTTTGACACTTGTCATGAAACAGGTGTCAAACCGCTGCGGAATCCGCACAAAGAATTGACATGCTGCGGATTTAAATCCGCAGCAAATCCGCGCGGAAAGCTCCGCAACATCTGCACTGCGGTTAAAATGGTACTGTACAACGCAGCAGAATCTGCAACGTGTGCACACACCCTAACAGTTCACAACAACAGTAATTTTTTTGACCAGGGGTGTCCAAACTTTTACATGCCACTGTATCATCAACACACAGGAATAAAATTGCACAGATCTTAGGACACTGCCACAAATTCAGCAACCGGTAGAATTACAATCGTTGCGGAGCCTTTTAGACTTACAAGCAAGCCGTGCCATGTAGGACTTGCAAATCCCAGGCTGATGATTACTAACATTCCACACACAAGCCGCTGAACAGAAATATTAGACATTTAATTCAAGATGCGGAAATCAATTCTGCGTGCAACCGGAATAAATCCCATTACAATAAAATCTGTCAAACTATACATACATATCATTTTTTATGTGTTTATTTCACTCACTGGAGAAACTTACCCGAGTCTTTTGCATATGTTTATCCTACTGTATATGCGCAAAAACAGGAACACAATCGCTTTAGGGATTTTTTTTTTCAGCATACAGTGCTAATTAAAAACTGGTCGAAAAGGGAGAAAAAAAAATCTGCAAAAATGTTTTAAAGCTTTAAGTGCCAGAGAGACTTACACGGAAGTTAATCATGTGCAGCAAGGAAATATTTTGCGGAGAGCGGCGTGGAGACGAATTCTATTGAAACAACGTCTAAATGTAGCGAGCTGTAACCTTGCCTTATTTTCCATATTTAATGTTAAACACTAGAAGTGCATAGGAGGCTTCCTATATTAATAGAGGCACGGTTCATTTTGGCAGTATTTCACGACGTAGCCCAAGGCCATGGGTAATGGAACATTACTCACTATGATAGCCAGATTTCTTCTGCATGGCGGTTACAGGGCAATCTTTATGAGCCAGAAGAAGCTGTTTCAGCTGCGCCACTTCATTTCTCAGCAGGGTGACTTCATTCTAGAGGTAAAGGGGAAACTTTCTCTTTAGAAACAAATGGAAGAAGTTCTCAAAGTTCACAGCAAAGTAATAACATCCATGCGGAGCTCTGACAACTCCGGAAGGAAACTTTACACAATGCACAGAAAAATACCTGACAAAAAGGATAGGAAGACAAGAGCAGAAAGGCATAGCAAACAACTGACTACTTATATTACTCTCTACTGATTCATTACACAAAACTTGATAATCCTCTAACGTTTGGGGTTTCCTTCATTTTTTTTTTTTTTAATGCCAAGGATAGTGTTACATGCACTGGTATTCTTGCTGTCAAAGTGATGGTGATATCTCCGCAAATCATCACGGTTTATAGTAAAGGGAATCTGTCAGCAGGTTTTTGCCACGTAATTTGAGAGCAGCATGATGTAGGAGCACAGTCCCCGATTCCAGTGATGTATCACTTACTTTACTGCTTGATGTACTTGTCATAGAAGCCCTGTTTTCCCAACTGCAGATCTAGCAGAGCTCAGAATGCTGAGTTATAACTCCACCCACATGCCTTATTGGCAGCAAGCCGCCAATCAGTGGTGGGGGTGGGGTTACACAGATTATCCTGACTGGCTTGTACGAGAGACCTAGTCAGGCAGTGATAATCTCCTGTTGATAAAACACTGATTGTATTGAAACTACAACACACAACCTAGTGAGTGACATATAATGTACGGGAAGAAAGCCTGATTCCAGTGATGCCGTTCGCAGATTAAACAGCAAAACCTGCTGACAGATTCCCTTTAAAGGGGTTGTCTGATCAGCTAAAAAGAAAGCACCATTCATAGAAGAAACATACACATCACACTTGATTATTCATTTTGGCTCTGACCCCCTGGAACATGATCTGAAGAGTATGTCTCATCAGATGATCATGTGATCTCCCCTCTTGCCCCACCCCCTTCAATGGACCGTAGGACTGGCCATGTAGACACAATGAGGCATATTTATCAACTCTGTCTAATTTTATACAGTGCAAACTTAAAAAGGGGTTGTCCACTACTCAAACAAGCCCCTTTCATTTACTATATTCCCCCATGTAAAATAAAAACAGTCTGTACTCGCCTCTGGTACAGGCGCCATTCCAACAATAATGGCGCAGGGTCTCCCGTGACGTTATATGTGAGCCTTGCAGTCAATCAGCGGCCGCTAATGAGCTGCTTCACTCTCGTTCCTTTAGATGAAACTTACATCTGGACAAAGCGAGGGAGCCGCAGCAGATCTGCCTTAAGCGGATGTCACTTTCATCCAAAGGAAGTGAGATTGAAGTGGCCCATTAGCGGATACTGATTGGAAGCAGGGCTCTGAGAAATCCGCGCCGATATTGCTAGAATGGCACCGGCTTTGGAGGCGAGTACAAGCCATTATTATTTTACATGGAAGAATACATTAATTGAGAAAGGATTACCCAAGTAGTGGACAACCCCTTTATTGCAGTCATACATATTAGGATAACGTTGGTTGAATCGGATCAGCTACCAGTCTAATGGGTATGGGGGCCTCTCGACTATCCCGCAACATGAGGGAAGAGAAAGAGCTGACATATCAAAGCTCCGATGGATGATACTTTTGTTTTCCGGTAGATAAGGTGCTGCTGGAAGAGTCCAACATTGGATCAATCATGGAGAACAAAGCAGCACTTGGCCAAGCGTGGACGTTCCTCTGTATGGGAGACTGGAGCGAGAGACAGCTGTCAGCCGATTGACTGGTCCGAAGCCCCAAGGTATAATAAATGGGTATCGGAAGAACCAACAGTCTTAAAATCCGTCAGATATATCATAACGCCTTATGTTTGATAAATCTGGCGTATATTTACACTCTCTGGTCCAAGTTTACGCCATTTATTAGTTGGCTTAGGCCTGTTTCACACTTCAAAAACAAAACACAAAACAAATATCCTGGAATAAAAAAGTAAAAAATAAATTGCAAATATTGCATGAAGGTAATAATAATAATAAGGGTATTTAGTTAACATAATTTTGATCAAAATAATGTAGAAGCCATCCCGCCACGTCAAGGCAACCCCCGTGGGACAGTCCTAACTCTAGTATTTAAAACCTTTCCACTTGTCAAGTGACGTAAATGTGAACAAGGACAGAGGGACTGATGGCTTCTACATTATGTTGATCAAAATTATGTTAACTAAATACCCTTATTATTATTATTACTACCTTCATGCAATTTTTGCAATTTATTTTTTACTTTTTTATTCCAGGATATTTGTTTTGTTTTTGGTTTTCTCTGTTGGTCACGTGTTCATATGCAATTACATTTTGCATGCACATTAATTTACTTTTTCTGCTCAGTTTCTCATCTGTTTCACACTTCAGTCTTTTGACGTCAGTTGAAACCGCCAGTGTGAAAAAACGGATCCATTTCCGTAATGTAAATAGCGGATGCACCGCATCCGTTTTGTGGACGGATCCATCAGTGTATGAAATTTAAAGGAACAGAACTCCGGGAGAGAGAAATGATAGAAAGAGTCCATGCCCTCATGTCCACCCTAGTCCATGCCCTCATCATCTCTCGCCTTGACTACTGCAACCTCCTGCTCAGCGGCCTCCCCTCAAACACTCTCGCACCCCTTCAATCTAAACTCTGCTGCCCGACTAATCCACCTGTCCCCCCCCTATTCCCCTCTGTCAATCCCTTCACTGGCTCCCCATTGCCCAGAGACTCCAGTACAAAACCCTAACCATGACATACAAAGCCATCCACAACCTGTCTCCTCCATACATCTGTGACCTCGTCTCCCGGTACTTTCCTGCACGCAACCTCCGATCCTCACAAGATCTCCTTCTCTACTCCCCTCTATCTCCTCTTCCCACAATCGCATACAAGATTTCTCTCGCGCATCACCCCTACTCTGGAACTCTCTACCACAACATATCAGACTCTCACCTACCATCGAAACCTTCAAAAAGAGCCTGAAGACCCACCTCTTCTGACAAGCCTATAGCCTGCAGTAACCACTGATCGACCAAACCACTGCATACCAGCTCTACCCTCGCCTACTGTATTCTCACCCATCCCTTGTAGATTGTGAGCCTTCGCGGGCAGGGTCCTCTCTCCGCCTGGACCAGTTATGACTTGTATTGTTTAACATTATTGTACTTGTTTTTATTATGTATACCCCTCCTTACATGTAAAGCGCCATGGAATAAATGGCGCTATAACAATAAATAATAATAATAAAGAGATAGAGAGAGATTTTTCCAGAACACCATTTAGGCACGGAAGAAAAAATCTTCCGGCCATGAGCAGTTTAAAACAGCGGTCCGCCGCTGGTAAAAAAAAAACAAAAACGTTCCTTTGACCATCAGTCAGAATCCGCCGCTAATGCAAGTCTATGGGGAAAAAAAACGGATTTTCCCAAAAAAAACGTGGATCCGTTTTTTTTATGAAAATGGTGGAATTTGGCTGACGTCAAAAAACTGAAGTGTGAAAGAGGCCTTAGTTGATCAAATTCTGTCACAATCTTTTGGGGTGCACAGCGTCATATGCTGTCACACCCCTCCCAGCTACACCACACCCATTTCCAGCAAAATCACGCTCCTGTAGGGCAATATGTCGGCAGTCTCTAAAAGACACAAAGTCCAAGTCATTCAAGACAATCTTTAGGCACAAATAATTCCAGAATTCTGGCACTTTTAGCTTTATAAACCAATTTTATGACCGCATTGGCTGATGTACATGAGCCCACTGGACTATTCCCTATTAGCAGAGGTCAGGGGAAAGAAGTGTTGGGCATGTTGGATTTCAACATGCCTTATCCTCGTTCCATTGAAAGGTATAACACTGACTGGTTATATCTGATGGTAGCAACTTTTTCCCATCTTCCAATAAAAGATGCAGATTGGCCAAATGTGAGTGTATATGGGAAGAATAACTGCGGCAGACAGCTATGTAATGTGTATGCTCACTTTTACATTATACTAAACCTGCTAGGTGGTGGCCAAAAAACCATCATGTATTTATAATTGATACCTAGTGGTGGCGCTGTTGCTCTCACAACAAGACATGTTTCTTCCAGTATACAACAAATCATGATGCTTTAGAATAAGAGAGAACATTTTCTTCTACGTCGGATGCTTTGCTGCAGATATACTGTATGTTTCAGCGCAGACTTTCTAGCTGAAGTCAATAAGTAGTAATCACGGCCATTCATGCTCAGGACTTTAGTTCTTTAATAAGCGGTAAGTCTAAGCAAGAATCTGAACTGAGGATCACCCATAAATTCCATGTTGGTTAACACCTTATGAACCTACACAGCACACATTGCAATGCAATTTATACTGAGGTTTTCAAAGAATAGGCATTTTTAATAGGGCAAATATGGCTCTGCTCCAATGGGTTAATTTTCCCATAAAATCTTTATGAGCTGTTGAGAACTGGCTGCAAACTGAAGGTAAATCATTAGAGAAGATGGCAAATACATGGAAATTGTAGTAGATTGTATAGGCTGGGCAGTAAAGTCAGTGCATTACATAATTAGATTTAATCATAGATAGAAATGCACAACCTTACAGTATACATGATGGCAGACAATGGCCCACAATTCAGAGCGATATTATGGATGAAAGGTGAAGAATAGTGCAGAAAATGATCACATAAGTCCCACCTGCAAATACTCCATCTATGCCCCTTTAATCAAAGCATGTGTGGCGCTCAATGTTAGCCAAACATTGTCAATCAGATAGTGCACCAGCGAAAACCTAACATAGTAAGCCTTAGGGCGCCTATTACAAGTGTCCTCCACAGGGCGAGCCCCAAAAACAGCACCAGAGAGCGGATCCCACAACAGTGTCAGCCAAAGAATGCACACGGTGTCAGCCAGAGAGCGCACACACAGAGTCAGCCAGAGAGCGCGCACACAGCGTCAGCCAGAGAGCGCGCACACAGCGTCAGCCAGAGAGCGCTCACACAGCGTCAGCCAGAGAGCGCGCACACAGCGTCAGCCAGAGAGCGCGCACACAGCGTCAGCCAGAGAGCGCAAACACAGCATCAGCCAGAGAGCGCGCACACAGCGTCAGCCAGAGAGTGCAAACACAGCGTCAGCCAAAGAATGCACACAGTGTCAGCCAGAGAGCGCACACACAGCGTCAGCCAAAGAGCGCACACACAGCGTCAGCCAAAGAGCGCACACACAGTGTCAGCCAGAGAGCGCAAACACAGCATCAGCCAGAGAGCGCGCACACAGCGTCAGCCAGAGAGTGCAAACACAGCGTCAGCCAAAGAATGCACACAGTGTCAGCCAGAGAGCGCACACACAGCGTCAGCCAAAGAGCGCACACACAGTGTCAGCCAGAGAGCGCACACACAGCATCAGCCAAAGAGCGCGCACACAGCGTCAGCCAGAGAGCGCACACACAGCGTTGGCCAGAGAGTGCACACACAGCGTCGGCCAGAGAGCGCACACACAGCGTCGGCCAAAGAGTGCGCACACACAGTGTCAGCCAGAGAGCGCACACACCGCGTCAGCCAGAGAGCGCACACACCGCGTCAGCCAGAGAGCGCACACCCCGCGTCAGCCAGAGAGCGCACACACAGCGTCGGCCAAAGAGTGCGCACACACAGCGTTGGCCAAAGAGTGCGCACACAGTTTCGGCCAAAGAGTGCACCCAAGAATAGTGTCAGAGTGTGCGCACACAACTAGTGACAGTGAGTATACTAATTAACCATGTCAGACAGTGTGCACCTATAAACATAATCAGCCACGGAATGCAGACAATACTGGTGTCACCAGGCGAATGTGCCTACAGTGTCAGCCCGAGTGACCTGTAACAAGTGTTAACTAGAAAGTGCACACATTATTAGTGTCAGCAAGAAAGGACACACACAAATAGCGTCCTCCAGCATGTGTGCCCATAAACATTGCCAGTCACTGTGCACTTACAAACTCAGAGTGCTCCTATAAACAGTCAGCCTGAGCGTGTGCCTATTAAAATGTCAGAGACTTGGCTTATAAACAGTTAATGCCCAAAAGATACCATTAAACGTATACATTTATTAAAGGGAATCTGCCACCAGGTTTTTAATACTCCATCTCTGAGGGTGTTACCTGCTGATGTTGACCAATCTTAAGCAAAAGCTGTTATGCAGGTGGAAAAATGAGCACGCTCTAAATAAGCTTAGAGAAGGCTTTCTCCTGCGTGAGACATGTAATAACAGACTGCCCTCTGCAGCAACTGTGTAGTATAGAGCAGAGCTAAGTGTGATTACAACTACTTCCAGCTTTCATCTCAGGGCAGTCAGTAATTCCACTCCTCCCACACTGACTGCTGTAAGATAAAAGTGTTTGTAATCACGCTCAGCTCTCCTTTATGCTACACAGCATGTGCAGCTATAACTAAGGACAGCTGTCTGCCATTATAAATCTCACATAGGAGAACGCCTGCTCTAAGCTTACAGAGAAGAGAGAGAGTTCTATATTTTTATCCCCTGATGACGTCTTTTGCTTATGATTGATCTACATCATATAGAGGAAAAAGTACATGCCTTTTGGATTTATCATAAATTCTAATCTAAATATTATAAGCTAAATAACTTTATAAGGTCCTCCTTAAAGGGACTGGATTGTGGCCGAGTGGTCTACTCTTGGATAATCAGGCTATGAAGGGACTCCAATATTACATATCTTGTGTGGCTATATCTGAATGTTTTCCTATATGGACAAAGTCATGGGACAATTAGAAAAATTCCAACATGGATGTCGCACGTCACCACAGAGGGAAACACAAAGGCACCTACTAGATGCAATCCTGCGGCTATTTTAAATAGGCCTCGTGGACAACCCCCCAGGGCGGCCCTCACCCAACACCTGCTGTGCCTGTTTATGTCAGCCATCTTTATAGGATTTTAGGGAACCCTTTTATGCTCTTGGATGATGTTATTTCGCTATATTAGACATTGAGGATTATTTTTTTTCCCGCTTAGTTTACAAGTTTATTGTCATCATCACGGCTCTAAAATTCCACTTATAACGTGTTTCTCCAATACAACATTTTCTTTTTTTTTCGGGGGGGGGGGACGGTTATTAATAAGCTTTGCTATATTGTACAGATAAAGTGCTTGAATTATCTTGTTGGCTCGCGGTCATATCAGCTAGCTCTATATTAGCGGGTGATTTAGATTGAAGGTTTCAGTAAATCAATTATGTTGGTGGAGGACACAATCATTCTTGTTCTGGTCTACTGCCCCGGTAATATAAATGTAAAAAAAATATATATAAATGATATAAATGTTGTCAAAATGAAGTGTGATAGTGGCACCATTTATCATGTGCGCGTGGTGTTTACGTAGCGCTTATTATATAACTGTAAAGCAACAAATAACTAAAATAAATAGGAGTCGGTCTACTCTGCGTGCTGGGCTATCGGAGTCACAGGGATGTGTGCAGCCGGCCACCCTCATCAACTGGCGAAACCCAATGTCTACTGTAAGTCATCAGGTGATGAGGGCCCGGTTGTGTGAAGGATCCAGCATTGCATTGTGGTTTGCATCATAAGTGGAAACCATGACGCAGGTGTGAACAGAGCCTTATATATGGTAAACCATGATCTCTCCTGACACATCAGTTTTAGAAAACATGTAAAAGGAATTTTTATCCTTATCATAAATGAGTAAAACTGCAAAGAAACAACTTTGATACGTACCTCTACCTTTCTCAGGAAAAAAGTGATTTTTAACTCTATAGTTTGCAGCTCGGTGTCTAGATCTCCTACAAAAGCATGCAGCACTTGTAAGCGCTTTGCTACATACAGAGCTTGTAAGTGCTTCTCTGAAGCGGACCGGATCCCCTGTGATCCACCGAAGTTCCAAAGGCAAATCTGTCTCTGCTTGCAGCATAGCAAAAAAAAAAAGCATGTAGTTCGGATCAGCAGAGAGACCATGACGCTGGTCTGAAAGGTCAATTGTCAGGGACGCACCACTCCCTGGCAAGCAGCAAGCCAGAAGACTGGGGAGCGACGTGCTGCTCAAGATAGAATATGCAAAAAGCCCTTTAAAGCACCTGGATCCCTTTTTCTTAGAGTTCTGATCCTCTATCAGTCCTCCTGGAAACATATTAATAAATGAACAACTGGACGCCAGAGTTTCCTTGTCTCTGCGTAAAGCAGCACACACCTTATTGTCAAGAAGAACGATACTGCCCAGTCGTTAAATTTTTCAAATATTTCCAGGAGGAACAACAGAGGAACGGTGCAATGCAAAATTCTAAGAAAAAGGAACCCAGAATTAACGCGCACGTCAAGAGTACGTTTTGGGTGACAACCATTGTGACAATCATGATAGCAAGCCCTTTAACTTGTGTACGCAGAATCCGGGATGGCAAATCTGCCAGTAAATCACGCTCCACTCCCATGAACTAACATGGGCAAATATAGAGAAATATGACATTCACATGTTTGAAGAATAAATGTAGTAAAAAGGCAAATATCTGAGATATTTAAAAAACAATAACCCCCGAATGCCCTACAGTTACTGTATTTTCTGATGGGAGGTTTTTTGTTTTTTTTTACCTAATGGACGATTGACTAAATGGCCGTTTATTGCCTGACTTTACATGACGATCACAGGCATTTTGTTAAACAGGTCTCCAGATAAAACAGATTATCTTGGTAATGTATGAAATCCTAAGAAAGGCTTTCCCCCTATGCCAAGCACGATCCTGGCGCTAAGTGCGCCGCCTCCGAGAAGAAAACAGTTCATGGTCTAAATTGCCATGAGAAAGGCAGAACCTCCAAACATATTACTTTTACTATTAAATGCAACGTAAAAGTAATCATGGGTCATTACTGCCCACTAGGCTCATCAGCGCTGCCAGCATGTCAAGTGAAGAGTTATTAAGGGGAGCGCAGGATTGATTAATGGGCTCACATAAAGAACACTTTAATTATTTCTGTGACATTCAATTTTCTTTACAAGTCATTCTGTTCTTCACAGCCGACGGTTCTGCTGTTGGCAGACAGAAAGATTTCGTTCTCTTAAAATCACCGTCAGGGCGGGCATTTTAACCCTTCGCAGACAATGGGCGCCTCTAGGCACAAATATATATGCCGCCTGCATTATAATGAGTGAGGGACTCTTACTGTAGTAATGGATCACTTTTTTTTTTTTTTAATCGCGTAGATTTTTTTTTTATACTACCGATTTTCATTTTTTTCTGATTTGATAAAAGTCTAGCTGTACTAGTGGTCCTTTTGAGAACAAAGGATCATGCATGCTAAAAATCCAAAATGTCCCATCCTTCTTTCCTCAAATCGGTCTACATACAGTAGACTTAGGGACTGAGATAGAGGCCCATTCTAGTTTTGGGTATGTCTGCCTATAATGCATCTTTATCTTTTTACCATTGATTTAATTTTGTGTTTTACATTGCGTCAAATGGGTGCATTATACTGTACCAATATACTATAGATCTGACTCTCAGAATGGCATTGTAAATAACTTAATGAATATAGATATGTACATATACATAACTTATCATTCTTTGGTAGCATTCTGACAATCGGTGGCAAGTCAGGCTACCCCTAGTATGGTTTTCTTCATTATTTTGGGTCTCTCATCGGCCTCCCGTTGCTTTCATTGCTTCTTAATTTTATATCAACTTTTAATTTTTATTGCACACTTGACTTTATTGTTTATATACACTTATATGATATTTTAGCATTATTTTCATCTTAGGCATGTGCTGCCGATTGTAAAAGATACTTGATGTAATACGCCAGCACCTGCACAACCACACAGTCAGAGAACTGGTCAACTACTTTAAAAGTGGCTGACCCTCCACAATGGTATTGATGACATATCTTCGAGGTGGATCACAAATACCAGATCGGTGTCAGTCTGACACTCAGCACTCTCACCGATCACTTTATATGGAGCTGAGCTGCAATACTAGACGCATGGATAGGTGTAGCGCCGTCTCTAGAAGAAAGCGCCCGTGTTTTTCTAATCCTCTATACTCCCTTTCACAATTCCATATAAGTCATAAGAAGCTCTAAGTCAGGGGTGGGGAACCTCCCAGGCCTTAATGACCTTTTATCCGGCCCCCGGGCAGATTGTCAGGGACTGCAGTGCTTTGGCAGGGAGTTGTATTTTGGCTACCACCAGCTCCTTAATTTCTTCTTGCTCTGTGAGCGCACACACGCAGTGTTCACTACTGAACACTGAAGGGCATGCAATGAAAGATTACGTCCTAACACCAGTGCCAGAGTCAGGATGTACTTTGTGGGCAGAGTTTGTACGGCCCCCGAAGGATGGTATAAATATCTAAATGGCCCTTGGCAGAAAAAAAGATTCCTCACCCCTGCTCTAAGTTATAAATATAAACTGTAACAGTCCGTCATTATTTAAGCTGCAAATGACAATATATAGTAATTATTAATCCATGCTAATGATTGAAGGGAACCTGTCAACGGGATTGTGCACAGTAACCTACACACAGTGTCAGGTCGGTGGCGTTATACTGATTACAGCGATACCTTGGTTGATGAAATCTGTCTTGTTGTTGTTTCTTAATCCTTACTTTCAGTTTTATGTTAATGATATGCTCGTGCCCTATGGCGGGGTTGGGGTATGTGGTGCTCCGATTAGCTATTCATAATGCAGACTGCTGACAGGCCACTGCTCCATCACTGACCTGCCCCCAGATTGCATAATGAATATACTAATGTATTTGAAAAAACATGTCACCTTATCAAAATGGCGGCGCCTGGCGCACTATCATTTGTCAGTTAGTGCCCATTATATTGCTGTGCTGAAAAGAAAAAAAACTCACCATAAAAATGGCGCCGTCGGCTGCGCGTTAGCATTTATCGCGTTCTGATACATGCTACTGCGCAAGCGCCTGTGCCGGCTCCTTGTAGTTGCAGCAAAAAAAAAAAAAAAAAATCACACTACATGAATATGGCGCCGTCGGCTGCGCATTAGCATCTGTCGCGTACCGATAGATGCTACTGCGCATGTGCCGCCTCCAGTGCCATTTTGTTGTAGTGTACATTTTTTTGGCTGCAGCAACAAAGGGCGGATGGAGGTGCTTGCACAGTAGCATCTATCGGAACGCGCCATTTTGATGGTGATTTTTTTTTTTCTTTTCAGCACAGCAATATAATAGGCACTAACTGAAAAGTGATAGAGCGCAGGTGCCGCCATTTTGATGAAGTGACTTTTTTTTAAAATACACACATTAATATATTCATTATGTAAACAAGGGGGCAGGTCAGTGAGGGACAGTGACCTGTAAGCAGTCTGCATTATGAATAGCTAATCAGAGCACTACATACTCCACCCCCGCCTTAGGGCATGAGCATATCATTAACACAAAACTGAAAATAAGGATTAAGAAACAACAACAAGACAGATTGCATCAGTCAGTATAACGGTGCCGAACTGACACTTTGTGTAGGTTACTATGCACAATCCTGCTGACAGGTTCCCTTTCAGGATGAATATTTGTGCTGTAGTAGATATAGATGCTAAAAGAGTCATCTATGTACTGATCTGATGAGATTTTATAAAATATACCAGCATAGCGGACAATTACATGTATTTTTCATTTCACCCAAAAATCATGGTGTAAGGTTGCAGCTGGACGGGTTCTGCATGGAGTGTGTGTGTCACCGAGGTGTCTGGCCTTGGTGATGCTAAACCAGGAAAAAAGGCTCCAGTAAGTACTGAGAGGTTTGTTTAATGGAGGAGCATGGGTCCAGGTCTCAGGAATGGCTAGTAGAGATGGGTGGGACTGGTCATTCCCATCCTCCAATCTGACAGATGCAGCGGACTTAAAAGGGCAGATGAACTGCTAACAAGGGGTTGTGTGTGTATGGGAGAAAGACCTTGTGTGTGCTGCTCAGACCCTGCTAGAGTTTGAGTACAGATGTAGAAACACCCTTGAGACTTTGGTCTATGGGAACCTGATTGGAATATATGAACTATTTGTTTCTGTTCTTCCCTTGTGTGCTGGAGAAAGGCACTTGTTAGTTTTCCTTTTGGAAGGCTTTTGGACTTTAATAAATATTCCCGTTTGATTAAGAAGAAACTGCTTCCTGTCCCTTCCTCAAACGCTGCCAAGGATTGGAATCCCTACAATGGTCATGCTGCCCTCATCCTCTACAACAAATTAACACTGCGTTGGATGCACATGCCATCTATTATGTCTAGGAACTGTCCAGATTCTCATGCTTTGTAACATGTCCTTCACTCATTTACAGTGAGCAGTTCTTCATCAGCATCCTGCCAGCATTAATGATGCAGGACAACCGCCTCACTGTCCAGCATGCCCTTTTTACGCAAAAGCAGAGTGACAAAGACCTGTCCCCACATCTGTAAAGGGACGAAAACCCGCCCCCACTTCCATCAGAGAGACAGAGGTCCACCCCATCTTCCTGTGGAGACAAAAACCCACCCCCACTATCCACCCACTTCATGTACAGAGTCAAAGACCCACCCCCATTTCCTTTAGAACTACAAAGACCCACCCCCACTTACTGTAGAAACAGAGACCCGCCCCACTTCCTCTAGATAGACCCGCCCCACTTCCTCTAGATAGACCCGCCCCACTTCCTTTAGAATGACAAAAACGCACCACCTTCATGTAGAAAGACCCACTCCCACTTCCTCTAGGGAGACAAAGACCCAGCCTTATTTCCTGTGGACAGACAAGGACCCACCCACACTTCCTGTTAAGAGACAAAAACCCACCCCTTCCATTTTATCCAACATGCCATTTCTGCTATGAATGACGGATTACACTTGACAACAGGCAGTGGACAACAACTTAGAGAAAAGGGAGACACCTGGTGGACGGCGTTAGGCAGTGATTTCTGGGCTACAAGACAATAGATAATGTGAATTGGCACACAGCACATTTTCAGGATTAATATACATTTCATTCATATTAGTGCTGAATTACAGCAATGGGATTTCTCAGCCTGTCATATACCAGGGCTGTGGAGTCGGTAAGCAACAGTTGCGACTCCGACTCCTGGATTTTATCAGGCTCCGACTCCGGCTCCGACTCCTTCATAAATGGCCAATTCATAACAACAAATTTACTGTTGTAAAATATTAAACATCGTGCTTATTCAGTTTCTCACCATCATATAAGTAATCAGACCACTTACAGCAAAAACTACATTTATTAGAATACAATTAGAATATAGCAAATAACTTTTATAAACTTTTCTAAACTGTAAGTAAATATGCAATAAACACTTTTATGCAGTTAATAAGAAGAAATCTATAAATTTGTCCTCAGAAAAAGTATTGCCTCTGTCAGATCCTCCTTCATGGATGCCCTCAATTCTGATCTAATTATTTTGAGAGCAGAGAACAACCTCTCTACACTAACTTGTGTTGGTGGCAAAGCAGTAACCACTCGGGCAACATCTCTGACAATGTCAGGATACAGAGGAATCGCTTGTTGCACTGTTATTTTTGATGAACGGTCAAATTTCTCAATTTCTTTTAGTGCACGTGAAAAATTCTGCTGAAATGTACTGGCTGTGTTCCTTGATGGGGATGACTCTTCTTCTATGCGGGAACGCTTTGCACGGTCCTTGTGATCCAAATATTTTTCGAAATTATATTCTTCATCAGTTGATGATGAGGGTGAAGATGTGGCAGGACGACCAAATTCTTCTTGTTCCTCCTGACTGTTCTGCAACCCTTTCATCCTTACTGCTATTTCAAACAGAGCTTCTTTTCCTTTACTTAGCTGTTGATCATCTAGAAGAATCCGATGCATTGGGTCTACATAAACTGCTGCCAAAAGAATGTTATTTTGTAATAGTAGCTCCTCTCTCCGTTTCATTGATGTAGCAATGCCACTTGCAATTAACCCTCCTCTTTGGGACAGGCGAAACATCAGGTTCTTCCACTCCTTTAAGAAAATACCTGGAGTTAAGTCCTCTGCTTGTAATTTTTTAGTCACTGTAAATGGGTGCTCTAGCAATTTTTCCAGCTCAGTCACCTGATTCCACTGACTTTCATTTAGCGTCAGTTGAGGGTTAGCCATGTCTACAAGAAAGGTTTTCAGTTCAACCAAGCGCTGAATCATTAAGTAAGTACTGCCCCATCGTGTGGCTTGATCAATAATTGCCCCTTTTCCAGCACGTCTCTTCAAAATTGAGTCAACTTTAGGGGTTCTGGCAACAGTAGCCAATTTTCTCACCTTGCCAATCAGTGCAGCAGCATGTCCTTCTTGCAGACTGTCTCTTATAGCCAGCTGTAGCGTATGCACAACACAGCGCATGTGATGAATGAAAGAACATATTGACACAGTTTCAACAAGATCTAAACTATCATGTTGCTGTTCATCTGAAGCAACTTCAGTTTGCTCCTCAGTTACAATACTGTGTTCCTCTATTTCAAACATTTCTGTGTCTGTGGACCCAGAATGTTCTTCTAGCTGCTGGTCACCATCATTACTCTCATTCATTAGCTTAATAGTACTTATCATATTTGAAGCATTGTCAGTTACGACAGAAAGAACTTGCTCTTTTTTAAGTTCATAGTCTTGCAGAACCTTTTCCACCAAGACCTGGAGAAACTCACTGGTGTGATGAGCTTTGGTGTCTTTTACTGCCAATGTCTTGGTAACTATTTCATTTTTGTCACAAACAAATCGGACATTGATGGCAAAATAGTTCACTTTGTGACGTGTGCAGGCATCCATTTTAAGAAACAGAAAGCATCCCTTGAGAGTTTTTTTAAGTTCTTCCTTTTGTTTAAAAGCTTCTTCGATTACTAATTTTCTAATACTCTCTCTCTCCAGAGAAACACCAAGCTTGCGGGCCATTTCCCCATTCAGACACATAAAAGCTGGTCGTGAAAATAATGAAATAGGCACACTATCCTTTACAACAAGCTCTATGATCTGTTTTTTAAATGTATCTACTGTCATTGTCACAGTAACTTTGTCACTGACAAAATATCTTGCAACTGATGGCTGCAAAGTTCTCTGCTCCTTTGTTTGGCTGGAAGAGCTGGGCACTGGTTCATTGGTTTGGATGCAGTCTTTCTCATCCACTGCTTTCAGTACTTCTGGATGAAAGCGCTGTAAATGTCTCTTTAGATTAGAAGCTCTGGTAGAAGCATTTTTATCTTTGCCTGAATATGCACTCATCTTGGCTTCACAGCATTTGTTTTCGTCTGGATCATTTGTCATACACTGACAGACATAATGTTTTCTATCTTGAGTGATGGTGAAATGTTCAAATACAGCTGATTTAATGTGATGCTTCTTTGACATTCTCAGGTTTTTAATTCTGCATTCACAATCCAAATGACAATTGTTTTTCCTAAAAACTATTGTACAAAATTATTGCCAGGTCGTACAACTGATATAGTGGTCAGTAATACTGTTATTATTCCTCATGTACTCACAGTTAATTGATGCAAAGTTTGTTGAAAGGATAATACTTCTTACAGTCTTCCTCTTCTGAGTAGCAGGCAGCTGTGAGATGCTTGGAAGATGCACACCTAGTATGATCTAGTCTAGAGGAGGAGCTTTACTACTAAGAATTTGCAACACATTTTCACTTTCAGTTTCATACATTGTAAGTAGGGGGGTTGGGGCAGCATGAGGTTAACCAAGTATAAGATTAGATAAGGGCAGTGGAGAGCAGTGACACACAAGAAGTAAGAAATGTCTCTATCTCCAGCAGAACTGCTTATCACTGTTGTTCATAGTTTGATAGAACATATATATTTGAGTAACATTTATAAAATTCATATGAAAGTTCAATTATGAAATATTAATACATTTTTTTAAAGCTGGAGTCGGAGTCGGTACATTTCTACCGACTCCAACCAAAATTAACTCCGACTCCACGACTCCAACTCCACAGCCCTGTCATATACTTCTACTTTTTGGGTTTTCGACCTGTGGTACGTGCCGTGCTTCTTAGGGGGTCTGACACTGTGCTGGGGAGTTCCTTGTGCTTGGGACAATACTCTACACTAACAGCTCATCTCAAGTTGCTGAGGGTGAACACACTGAAAAATCAAAAAAAAAAGAATACCCTTGTTCTCTAGGAATGACAGGGTTAACCCTTGTAAGACTCTTAAGTAACCATATGGCTCTTACAAGATTTCCACATCGTGCTAGAATTTTTATTGGCAACAGCTTGTCTGTTTTACTCCATACGGTTTGTTCGGCCTCGAAACCGCAAGGTTTAAATTAAAAGTTCTAGCTTCTCTGAAGAATGTAGCAGCCTCCCAAGAAGCCAGAGGGTGATGGCAGCCAAATCCCCGGAACCCTGAGTTCTTCTCTTTCAATGTGCAACCAAAACAATTTCAATCCTACTGTAGCTGTATATACTAATAATTTCAGGATCAGCAATCTCCACCTTTAGACCTTCTTACACTGATGCGCCTTAAATCTACTTTAAACATTGAGCAGATTGGCTTTATTTATGTCATGCATTGCTTTTCTTCTTCATTAACATCCAAAGCAAGAAAATATTACCGTACTTGTTACATGATTGTTACACAATTGCAGCTGCACTGAAAGCTCAGACTGTCAAATCAACCAGCTGAAATACGACATTTACTTTAGGGGCGACTGGAGGAGGGAAATATGATATTAAGCAATATTTTTTGTGAAGACAGACAGCGCTCCAAGCGCTGCCCGAAATGAATCGCCAGTCCTGCACATTCACACTGACACTGCAGGAGCCGAACAGGCTTGTGCACAGTGTCAGTGTGGACGCGTTCTCATCCCTCTCTCCTGTCTGCAGTGAGCAGGTGCTGCAGACAGGAGAAAAGGATAAGAACATCGCCACACTGTCAGTATGTGTATATGAGCTTGTTTGGCTCCTGCAATGTCAGGACATATGGGCTCTCAACCCTCTTGTCTATCTGCACTGGACATACGGTAATGTGAGTCTGTGTGCAGTGAGTAGGTGCTGCAGACAGGAGAGAAGGAGAAGAACGCCCCCACACTAACCGTATCTATTTATATAATTGCCTTGTAATGTTTTAATTTCCTGTTCTGTCCAGATGTCACCGTATCCCAGAATTCCAAGCGGAGGAAGTTCACCGACCGCCATATTGGGACACCCAAGTGATGGGTGTCTCAATATGGAAACTGCTGCTGGTACCAACCTATTGCGTGGTAACACCAGCGGAACACCATCGCACCACACACAGACACTCATACAGCCTCTTGCACGGTACCACCAGTGGAACACCATTGCATCACACACACATTCTCTATACGCTGTACGCACCACACGCACACACTCACGCAGCCTCTTGCGCGGTACCACCGTCGCACTGCGCCTGTGCGAATTCCGCGCAGTGAATCAATCGGCTGATCCCGGCGGCAGATGCACGATGTGTCTACAGGCAGAGGAAGTCGGTCACATTAAAGGGGTTTTCCCACGAATGAAAGTTAATTTTAAAAATTGTCTGTGTCTGACCGTGTATGGAGCATACCACATCTCCTGGGCAGGGGAGGAAGCACAAGACAATACTGACATTACAGCAGGGGATCACAGAGGATTCATTTTGTGAGGTAAAATATTTCACTGACTGTTTTTAAACAATATTTTACCTCACAAATTGTATCCTCTGTGATCCCCTGCTGTAATGTCAGTATTGTCTTGTGCTTCCTCCCCTGCCCAGGAGCTGTAGTATGTTCTGTACACGGTCAGACACAGGTGTGAGAGAAACAGCACAGGGGGGAGACAGCTTAAACAGGACAGCACGAGGGGAGAACACAGCACAGGAAGGAGAGAGACAGCAGACAAGGAGGATAGCACATGGGGTAGACAGGTCAAAGAAGAGAGCACAGACGGCAGAAGTCAGCACAAGGGGAAAGAGAGAGTGGATAGGTGGGTGAGAACATGGGGGGGCGGAGAGATTCTCAACGCTGCAAAGCCTGCCCCCATCGTGACATTACCGCCCTCCCGATGTAATAGCATCGGGCCTCCATCTAGTGTGTATATAAGCTTGTTTGGCTCCTGCAATGTCAGTACATGTAGGCTCTTATCCTGTTCTCCTGTCTGCAGCACCTGCTCGCTGCAGGCACTGCAGACAGGAGAGGAATGAGAGTGCACCCGAATCTGCATGTACAAGACTGTTTGATTTCTAGAGGTTTAGTGCGGACATGTATTGCTGGGAATTCAATTCAGGCTCTGGGAAAGCAACGCTGTCAGTCATGCCATGAGGTGCATGACATACTGTTTACAATGCACTGAATTCTTGGCCTCTCCAAAGGTGAACTTAGGAGCCCTTAGTCACATATAAAGATAGAACCGTTTTTTGCCCAACTAAAGAAGTAAAATCTATATTGCAGGTATTTTATAAGGGCCAAGTCCTTATAGTACTGTATAAGTAGAAATCATGTTTTGAGAGCTTAAGACTCCCTTTAAAAAAATAAATGCAAGATGGAAAGAATTTTGAACAAAAATGTAACATTCTTTAATATGACAGTGGAACAGTCACTCCTAGTATGCGTGACATCAGAAATCTTCATATTAACGTATTGGGGGCCTTTTAGGCCCCCATGCAAATCATATGGAAAAACACACTTATATAACTTTTACAAGTTTATTTTAAAACTGCTAAATAAAATATGATTAGTCATCAAAATTTTAATTATAATTTTTCACCGAAAACACCCCAAAATTTTTTTTTTCCAAATTTCACACAAACATATGAAAAAACGCACAAAAACGCATAGAAATCTATACCAAACTAGCTGCAGCTACATTTCTATTATGTTTCTTTTCTATTATATTAGTCTTCCAAACAATTTTGACAAGTTATTTTTTCGGAAGAATGTTCTTTGCAGACATTTTCCTTACAAACTGAACAATCTTAACTTATCTCAGGTCCTTCACAATTAGCTCACAGTGTATACTGTCCTCATTAAGCCCCCTTTACACATAGCGATATCGCTAGCAATATCACTGTAAAGTCACCGATTTTGTGACGAAGCAGCGATATTCCTAGCGATATCGCTGCATGTGATACTTACCTCCGACCGGCTCCCCCGCTGATTATCGCTGGTCGCGCGAGAAGGTCCTGGATCATTTCTCGTTGGGCGCTTCCTGCTGGGCTTCCTGTGGCGCCGACGAGCGACGCGTGGACGTGGGCGAGAGGACGTCAGGATCGCCGCGTCTGACAGGTAAGTAGCGACCCCCGACCCCTGCGATGTCGCTGGTGAGATCTGCCTGTGTGGCAGCTCACTAGCGACCACTTAGCGATGCACCAGCGATCCATATCGTTGTCGGGATCGCTGGTGCATCTGTAACGGTACCCTTACTCTCTACACAGCTCATTACTGTGTTCAGAAGGACCTGAGATGATGTCATGGCCTTATCTCGCCCTCCAAAAATCACATGACATCCTCATATGGCATTATCCACACCCTGGCCCCTCCACCAGCATTACTGAGTACAAATAAAGTAACTTGAGACACAAACACTACTGAGAACAAGATAAAAAATACATGGGCCTAAAAGGCCCCCAATCCGTGCAGATGTGGTTTTCACCAAAAAAGCATTGTTACACCGAAATGCCTATGAAAAAAATTATATGAACAACTGGATATTACCAACAACAACATCCTTGAGGATTACCTGGAGTTTCAAAATTCTAACTTAAGTAGTTTTTCAGATAATAGCAAAAAAGTAAGCATGGGGGCCTAAAAGGCCCCCAATACGCATGCTAGGGTTATTAAATACAAAAAGAATACGTTCATCACTCCTTTATAGGAAGGACTAATAATAGAGAGGAGCGAGCACTAAAATGCTTGGATACTCGTTACATGAACCAGGCAATTTCTAATGCTCAGGTGCGCGTTTCGAGTAATGAGTATAATGGGAGTGAAAGGGAAATCCGAGCGTTTTTCCGGCAGACCCTACAAGGAGGTCTGGCGGGGCAGTGAAAATGTTGAGATGTATGGGAAAAGTACTGAATGGAAGGACAACAGCATGGAAGAGACTCATGGAAGCATCTCTGACTCCTAGATAGCTGCTGAGAACAAATGGTGTCACACTTTTACTCCACTTTAAAAGATTGACAAAAAAACATTCAAAATCGATGAAAAAAAATGTTAAGAAACAATTTTTGCTGTGTAATGACTTGTATGTAAGGCTAAATTTTAAAAGGGTTAAAAAATAAAATTTAAGTTAACTAAAAATGTAATTTGTTATAAAAAAATTGGAAATTTCAGTGTAATTTATGAAAGAAGCAGGAAGTGCCAAAATTAGGGACTCAGACCCACCCTGTATTAGAGATAAAGGAGAGTCTCATACACAGTTTGTTCAAATTGTCATTTACTGGTACTCCTAGACTCATAAAGGCTATGCACGAAGTACAAATCCTGTCCAAAATTAGAAGTAGGGTCATTCAAACACCCTTGAAGGCACCAACTGTAGTGCCTCATAACAAAAAAAAAATCAGTATGTGAATTGTGGTACTTAGGGTCATCCATAGACTCTAGAAGGTAACAACTGGTGGGCCTCATTTAACTATTGAATATTAAAAGCACTTTATGTGTTCATTGTTATGAGGGTGAGCATTTTAGCACTTTCTGTTGACAGGCGAAAGCACCTGTCGGTTATGAACACCCCGATGTCATTAAAAACCTGCTCAGACAAGACGCTAGCAGCAGGGCAACACAACACCTTCAAGGCATAGAGGGACAACTCATGCCAGGTGTCCAGCTTTGAGACCCAATAGCTGAAAGTTCAGCAGAATTAGGGAGCACGCTCGTTTTGTTGACCAGGTAATGCTTGACTATCTTTACAAACTTTTCCCTCCTTGTTAAAATTACACAGTCATCAGGGCATGGACACTGGAACGGTGTCATGAAATTGGCCCAGGCCTTTGACAGTGTACCCCTGCCTCTAATATGTGTCTCCCTCACCACTCTTTGGTTGAGCACGGAAGCTTTCCCCCTGCCACTAGAGTTGTCTGATGGGAACTTCAACATATTTTCCACAATGACCTACTGGTATAGCACTATTTTAGAAGACCGCTACCCCCTCAGGAAGGAGAGCTGCAAAGTACTCCTTGTAGCGTGGGTCTAGCAGGGTGAACAACCAGTACTCTTTTTTGTGCAAGAAGAATGTAGCATGAGGGTCCCTACAGCCAACACTTCACTGTCTCGACCATGATGACTACTCTCCATCTCCTCCTCCATCTCAACCTCCTCATTCACCTTCTCAGCCCATCCATGTAGGCGAGATGAGACAAAGCTTTTGTGGTTACTAGCCTCTTTTATGTTATCAGCTAGCTCCTGTTCCTCCTCATCCTCTACCTCCTCATTGTTACCCAATCTGCGCTGAGCACATGATATGAGGATGGGCTGGGTAGCATCTCCCTGTATCAAGTCTTCCTCCGTCTCCATCTGGTCCACATGCAAAACTTCATGTTTCATTGTCAGCAGTGACTGTTTTAGTAGGCAGAGAAGCAGGATTGTTGCACTGATGATGGCGTCATTGCCACTCATCATCTTTGTGGATTCCTTAAAGTCTTGGAGAACCACACACGTGTCAGACATCCATGCCCACTCTTCAGTTGTTATGTGTGGAGGCTGATCACAATTCTGACAGGTGTGTTTGAGATGGTATTCCACAACTGGCCTCTGATGCTCACAAAGCCTTGCCAGCATGTGCAGTTCCAGCGTGTTGTCACATTGCACACCAGTCGGTGAACTGGCACTTGTAGCCCAATCTCGAGCCGCACTGAGGAGCTTCTCCCAGACCCATTCATTCCTCAAGAAGAGTTCATTCTGCTCCCTTCCTTCTGGGGACACACCCACCGCATACCAGCGATGTTAACCCTCCATTTTGAGGAACGTGAACCTGGTTCCAGCCGTCAGCTCTTCCTGCCTTGGAGGCAAGTTTTCAATCGCTACAGCCCGATGGTTGAACGAAATGTGATGATGGGTCCAAACTCTTCAATGGACCCCTTTTCCGCTGCCGGTCATACGTAACGACCACCACCCCAGGATGCCAACCATCTTTACCTTGCGGCTAGCAGACCCAATGGCATTTCTCCAGCCCTGGTTCTGTCTCTCCTCCTTGTCTCTTTCGACCAGCCTAGGCCTCGCAATCCACTCAACAGTTCCTGGATCCTAGCTCTCCCATCTGTAGTCCGCAAGAACCCCAGTGGTGAAGGTTGCAGCCTGGGATCGGGACTTGGTGGTTCCAGGAAAACTACCGGTTCCAGACCAGAGGGTCCTGCGACCTCTGCTGTTGCGCCAGCTTCCTCTGGCTCCAATATTCCTCCGGTCATTACCTTGGGAGTCTTGCGTAATTCTGCCATCTCTGCCACTATAAATGACTAGTTGAATACAGAAAATTATTTTAAAAGCTTTTTTTGGAGTGTTATATACCACAGAAATGAACCCCAGGGTAAGGAATACTGTATGGGTGAGTAATTTAATCCAGCAAAACACTTTTTTGGTGTGTTATGTAACAGCAAAATGTACCACAAAAGAATGTAATTCTTTATGGATCACAGTATATTAAATTTTTTCACACACACACAAAAAAAAAGAAACCACAGCTACTGCCAAAGCTATACATTTAGCAATGGACTGCAAAGCCCTAATCCCTGCCTACAGACTTCAGCCACTGTCCCTACTCCTGCAACTCTTTCTCCCTCTCTAGGCTAAATGCAGAATTTATGTGATACAAACATCAAAGTAAAGGATTAGCCCTTACTATGATGGTTCAGCTTCAGCACCAGTATCAACACTTCAGGAGTCTGATTTGTTATAATGTCCACATACAGGCCTGGACAAGCACTCTCTCCCTCCAATACAAAGTGTCACAGAATTGTGCAAGGGCGTTAGGCTACTTTCACACTTGCTTTTTTTTTAAGCGCGTTTTTCCCGCAAAAAAAACGCATGGAAAAAACGCATACAAATGCTGCGTTTTTTTCAAGCATTTTTACGTGCATGCATGAAAAAAATGCAGCGTTTTTATGCGTTTGTAGTGCGTTTTTTTCCAACATTAGTTGGCCTCACCAAATAAATCAAGATAGGGTTAGGATTAACACTAACCCAAACCATGACTTTACTAACCCTAAACCTTAACCCTTAACCAAACCATACTAACCCTACTAACCCTAACCCTTAACCAAACCCTACTAACCCTAACCCAAACCCTAACCCTAAACCCTAACTAACCCTAAACCCTAACCCTTAACCAAACCATACTAACCCTAACCCAAACCCTAACCCCCCTTAACTAACCCTAACTCTAACCCAAACCCCTAATTTCCATTGTCTAACCAATGGTCAACAAAAAAAGCATGCGCAAAAAAACGCATACTAGAGCATGCCAATGCGCACTCATACTTACAATGGGTGTCTTGCTGTAAAAAAAACGCATTGCGCGCTCATGCGTTTTTTTGAGGCAAGTCGGACGCCCAAAAAATGCAACAGGATGCATTTTGTGCGCCCGAGCGCACACCACAGAAAAACGCATGCGCGTAAAAACGCATACAAACACGTGTATGCGCACATAAGCGCATCCCATGCAAAATATAGGGAAAAAAAGCGCATGCGTTTTTTAGCGCTAAAATACAGCGCAAAAAAACGCAAGTGTGAAACCAGCCTTAGTGTGCAGAGCCTGTTCTTTTGTAATCCCTGATGATGTCAGACGGCCAATCACAGTAATGCCACTATGAAGATGGCTACAGTGATTCGCAGGCAATCTCTGCATGTTTATTGGCTGTGTAAAAGGCGCAAAACATGGGCAGGGATTCCAGCATTACATATGAGCACTAGCCAATGCTTGTCGAGTGCCATCCGAGCACCCAGATACCAGAGTACTGAGAGTACATACTCGATACTGAATAAATTGAGAAGTTGAAAATTTTGTTTCCATTTTTATCAGTAATAGGTCTTTCCATCCTGTGATTTCCATAATTCCAAGACTTTTACGTCTCAATGTTGCAATTTCAATGCTGAGAAGTATATATTGGGATAGACAATTATGCTGCAGCTGCATCCCCTTCCTACCCCTCCTCCTTATTTGCTTTGCTTCTATAGGGTATATTCATACCATGACTCATAACTTTTATTTTATAGTCTGCCACACTTTCCCATACAGAACAACACAGTAAAGAAAGTATACCGAATTGGATACATTTCTTTTGCTATAGGGGCCAATATACTGTCTGCATATATCAGAGGTACAAGTTGGGGAATAGTCCCAACGCACACATCTAGTGGTATAAAAAAAAAAAAAAAAAAAAAAATGCATTGTGCAGAAACCTCAGCCTGCATGCCAAAGTTCATACATGACCTGCAAAAAACTTTAGTTAGAGCAGATCAACGGTATCAGATAGCGGTTAGTATTCATTCCACTTATGCATATGCTAACAGTCTTCTATCCCTGGGGTCATTGTATACACAAGGTCATAGCAAGAAATATTATTTATACGTATGAATGTCTATTCTGCACTATTCGTACAGTCTGCTGTCCATCACCGAGCTCTGCGCCATCTAGCGGCAGTGAGCTTGGTGCCACTTACGTGGTGAGAGTAAAGTGATAGGCAGGAATGTCGCCTTGAAGTTACAATAACAGTGGATATTTCAGAGTCAGTGATATAAAAAGCAGCACTACGTGGACCCCTAACCGTGGCTCCCATGTGCCCTATACGTGCAACGTGACAACTCCCAGCAGAGCCTTTCACACCTCTTTAAATTCTGGGTCTGGCACCAATGTGTTCTCAGATTTTGCTACCACTGCACATAGAAAAAAAATGTTGGGGATGTAGAAGCCTTTGGGCATAAAAAAAAACAAAAAAAAAAAAAACAAAGAAACTTGGCTTTGACAAAGAAAGTAAATTACGGTGCGAGAAAAATGCTGTATAATCTGAACGGACGGAGCCAATTGGTATCGCACGACAAAAGTGACGTGCCGAAACAGACTTTGCATTGAACACTTTGTTTACATTGAAACAAGTATATGATCAACTGATCAAACTCAGGTCAAGTAACCTTATCACCCTTATTTCTCTAATTAGAAATAATAAAAAAAAAAAAGTAGAAAAAATCCAAAACATATTTGGTATCACATGTCCACAAAATTCAGATAAATCAAAATATAATATTTATCCTGTACAGTAACACCATAAAACACATGCCAAAATTGTTCTTTCATATTTGCATCACATCCCTCAAATAATGCAGTAAAAAACAATTAAAATATCGTATGCAACACGCAGTCATACCAATAAAAACTACAGTTTGCCCTGCAGGACAACAGACCAGCATAAGAGTTCTTTGATGTAAAAAAAAAAAAAAAAATTGTTTTTACAAATTTTTTTTCTTAACCACATATTATATATATATATATATATATATATATATATATATATACACACACACACACACACATACACACACACACACAAGTTTGCCATCGCTGTAAATGTGCTAATCTGAAGAATAATGCTGCCCTATAGTTTTGAACACCCAAAAAACACAATGGCAGAAAAGCATTTTTTGTTTCATCATTTCACCACACTTTGTTTGTCCTATTTTTCAGTACATTACATAGTAAATTGAACAGTGTCTTCCAAAACTGCAACTTGTACCACAAAAACGCTCTAATATGGGGGAATCAGAAGAAAAAAAAAAAATCATGACGCTTGGGAAAAAAGGGAAAGAAAAATAAAATAAAGTAAATGCAGAAATAAAAATTGGCTGTGGTGGGAAGGAGTTAAATGCAGCGGTGACTGAGCATGTGTTGTGCTGCCCCATTAAAGTCTATGGAACTGATGGAGCCGCTAAGTACAGCGCTATGCTGCCTCCGATATCCCCAAACGATCGCGGGCATCCTCGACCGCCGCGCCAATCCAACAGCCTCTTACTTCAGTCGTGCAGTATGGAAGGATGGGGGGGCTTGGGATCTCTGCTCTAGTCATCAGTGGGGGTCCCATTGAACATATATTTATTCCCTGTCCTACGAGTCATTCAGAGACATAACTTGAAGTTCCTAGGCCTCGATGCAAAACTGGCAAAAATGGTGTCTTCTTACGTGGCAGGGGAGCCTTTGAGCCTCCAGATACGACTGCATAGAAAAAAAATTTAGATGGAGGAAAACAAACCAATGATTGTTTTTATAATTTGAGAACTAAGTACACAATGAATTCCGGGACAAATGATGAAAGTGTCAGCGCTTTATACCAGCCCTGCGAGGCATTTCTCTCTTTGCTTTAAGGACTGTAATATGTTCTTATAATGAATGGAATAAACCATGCAAAGCTTTAATTGCCTTCAAAAATGTATTAAGGGCCTTCATTACTGTGTGTGTGTGAAGATCCCGTTCCTACACTGGCGGTGACTCGAAAGAACTTCCAGCCGGTTATGGGTTGAATTAACATAATGATCCCCGATCCCCCCCCCCCTCCCCCCAAAAAAAATGTTCTACGGAAGACAGACTGCAAATAAACTAGCGAAATGACAACTGTCATCAGCCCCTGCCGGCTAATTGTGAGATTCATCCTACAAGGCATTTCATTAAACCGCAAACCATTTCTATCCTGTCGGCTTTCCCCATAAAGCCTTCGGGTTCAATGTATTGGAGCTGGAGGAATGTTAAAAAAAGAATTCCATTTTAAGTACGGGTAGGGAGGAACATAAAAGGCCGTTTCCGCTTCTTTGAAATGATCACCAGTTTACGAGACTGTAAACACTTTGCACTGGAATGAACATCTACGCAACGAAAAAATTTCATTTCACCCTTGTTTTGGGTTCCCCCCCCCCCCATTATCCAGGTCATTCATACCTGTAGCTGCACATTAAATGAACTAAGATCCTCGGCTTTCTTTTCCAAGGATTGCACCCACACTTTCCTCTTCTGCCTGCACCGGGAAGCGGCGGCGCGGTTCCGTTCTAAAAACTTCCTCCTCTTTTCATCTGGGTCATCGCTTGCCGCTTTCCTCCGACGCCCCCCTCCTGTGCTTTGAGTTTGTGGTGCGGGGGGAGCTGGAGACGCCTGCAACAAAACAAGGACAAAGTAGTTTGGTGTCTGGCTCATTTGTATATACAACTTTTCCCTTCTGCGTTGCATCAAAAAGTCCCCCCCCCCCCCCCCCAAAAAAAAAGGAAAATGTAAGCATTAAACAACGGAGGCAACAGCTGGTGAAGCATTCTCCCAGAACGGCCTTCTGTTCAGGAGATGCTGAGGAGGTGCAGAGAGCAAGAATGGAAAATTGCTCCTTTACTGCAGATTGAAATCGCACGCACGGTCTAACATCGTAAAGCAATGATAACACATGGCACTCACATTTATGTAGAATGCAAGCACGTGTCATGCAGGCACCTTAACACAGAAGGTACGGCTAACTTGAGAATTAAAGGGAGTATGTCAGCAGGTTTTTGCTATGTAATCTGATGTAGGGGCTGAGACCCTGATACCAGCGATGTGTCACTTATTGGGCTGTGTTTTCCGGTTTCAATACAATCAGTGTTTTATCAGCAGCAGATTATCACTACAGGATTAGGAGTCTCCTGCTTCCTGGTCCAACCCCCCCCCCATTCCTTGATTAGCAGTTGTCAATCTACAGTGTACTCAGAATGCAGCCAATCAGTGGTGTGGGTGGGGTTATACAGAGCTCAGCATTCAGAGATCTGCAGCAGAGAAAGCTGTGATTCTATCACAGCTGTTGCACCCGGAGCCACATTGTTGAAATCAGGGTCTCTGTCCCTACATTATACAGCTGTCAGATGACATAGCAAAAAAGCTGCCGACAGATTCCCTTTAAGAAAATCCTCGCCAAAGTCAGGACTTCAACCCCTTTCTGCCAAAGCTGGTCCAGGCCTTAATTTTTTCTAATTCCACATTTTTTTAAAGCCAACATTTAAGAAATCCAACATGTGTCACATTGTAGTTAATAACCTGAGAATGCTTCTGCCTATCCCAGTGATTCTGAGGCCGTGACACATTGTACTTTATATTAGTGGAAGAGGTCTGTGGCTGTGAGTTGTGTTCATTTAAGAAAATATCTGAAAAGGTTTATCAAAACTGTGAAAAAATTGCCATTTTCAAACTTTTGAATTTTTTTCGACCACATGTCTACTTTATGTCAGTGTCGCTGTTTAAACATCTTATTGTTACGGTAGTATGGTAGAATTGTTCAAAGTTTAACAGCAACTTTTAATTTTTTTCCTTTATATTAAAATGTACAAAACGTCTTTTTTTAGGGACCACTTCATGTTTGAGGGGCTTATGCAAAAAAAAAAAAAAAAAAGACCCCACCAAACAAGATTCGGCATTAAAACTGCACCAATCAAGGGTATTCAAAATTGCGCTCAGTATGTTAATAGTGATGTGCAAACGTGCTGGGATAAGGTGTTACCTGAGCATGCTCGGATGCTAACCGAGTTTCTTTGGCGCACTCGAAAAATATGTCCGAGTCCCCGGGCTGTGTGTCTCGTGGCTGCGTGACAGCAGCAACACTTGTGGGGATTGTCTAACAAACAAGGAATCCCTGCATGTGTTGAGGCTGTCAAAAAGCGTGAAACAAGCAGCCACGGGGACTCGAAAAAGTCACTCAGTTAGCACCTGAGCATGCTCAGATAACACCTTTTCCGAGCACGTTCGCTCATCACTATTTGTTAACCTTTCAGGTTCTTCAAAAGAAATAATGCAAAATGGAAGGAAAATAAAACATTTCATATTTTATATTTTAAAATGCTGCTTCAGTGGCAATTTTTTTTTTTAATTTTCACAATGGTAAACAGGAGAAATCAGACCTGAACAATTTTTTATGCAACTTCTCCAGAATACGCAGATGTCCCACATGTGGTCAGAAAAAGACGCAACTATATGGGCAACGGCAGAGCTCAGAAGGGAAGGAGCTCAATGGAGTAGTGATTTTGCCGGGATGGCTTGCGGGTGTCATGTCACATTAGCAGAGCCGCTGGAGGTACCTGGACAGCAGATCTCCCGCCAATAGGACCCCCTTTTACAAACTACACCCCTCTATAAATTCATCTAGGAGTGCATTGAGCATATTGACACCGCATGTGTTTCATAGAATATTATACCACTTGGCCATGAAGAAAAAAAAAAGGACGTGTAAAATGTTGCTTTACCAACAATTTTTCTGTTTTGCCACTTCTACACAATAAAAACGATTTTTTACAAAACTATAGATGTTTTGCATTGCCATGTTTTGAGAGCTATAAATTCTATTTTTTTTTTCGTGGACAGATTGGGTGGGGCTTTAAAGAAGGAGTTGACTTTTTTTCCCCCGAACCTTTTTGTGATACATCAGATTTTTTGATCGCTTTCCATTCCAATTTTTCGGGGGAAGAATTAACAAAAAAAAAAAATAGCAATTCATCAATTTTTCACTGTTCCGTAAAACTTTTAAGACCGCTGTATTCTTCGAGTCAATTTTAGAATGCAAAAGTAACAAAACTATAAGAACGATATTGTAGAAAAAAATGTTTTCTATGCATCGCAGGATTTTTGCAGTTCCGCAAAGCCATTATTTTTCTCTTTGCATATGACTTTTTGTGAGTAGTATGATGGGGAAAAAAAAACAGCGTTTTGCTGTGTTTCTTTTTTATTTTCTCTAAGGGTTAAACAACCTGACAGTTTCATAGCTCGTATCGTTCAGGACACGGCCATACCAAATGCGTGTAGTTTTTTTTATTTTTTTTACTTAAAAAATAATGTTTTATTGCCAAATCATTTTTTTGTGATTTGTTCCTTATTTTGTTTTGTTTATTTTTTTATGTTTTTAAAATTATTTTTATAGTCCCCCCATGGGACTTGAAAATATTATCTGATCGTTAGAACAATTCCTGCAGTTAAAAGGAAAAATAACACAGGTCAACGAAAAAAATTTTTTTTTCTGGTGTCCAAAATATTTTAATGAATTTGGGGTATTTTTGGGGTGCTGATTCTGAATATGTCATCAGTTTTGCCAGATTGGCTCAAGTTTTTGAGATTTTTGGTATCTTATTTATAGCACTTGTTGGTAAATGCGACGCATCATCTCATTAATTTCTTTGGATTAGTACTTGAACTGAGCAGTTCTCAATATAGTTTTGTGTTAATTAGTGTTCTAAAAGTTTGTTCATAGCTTGATTTTTGCACTAACTTTATGTTGTTGTCTGTTTTCCAGTGAAAAGCATGAACTCATCATGAAGAAGTTGTCTTAACGATCCAGACTCATTCTGTTACATTTGTGGTGAATATACACTGCCAAAACATAGAAGAAACATAACAGACTTCGTAAAAAAAGTGTATTTTGCCTATTTTGGGGTTATGCTTGGGGACCAAGACAAGTTTTGGGCACCACACATAGTGTGCAAAGCATGTATCGAATTATTACGAAAATGGAGCAAAGGACAAAGAAAAAGCTTCAAATTTGGTGTTCCAATGGTGTGGAGAGAGCCAAAAAATCATCATGATGACTGTTATTTCTGTGCAGTGCAAGTGCAAGGATTCAATAAGCATAAGAAACGAAAATGGGAGTAACATGGAATCTGCAAGAAGGCCTGTCCCTCATTGTGAAGATGTGCCTGTACCTGTGTTTACCATAAATAACAGTCATCATGATGATTTTTTGGCTCTCTCCACACCATTGGAACACCAAATTTGAAGCTTTTTCTTTGTCCTTTGCTCCATTTTCGTAATAATTCGATACATGCTTTGCACACTATGTGTGGTGCCCAAAACTTGTCTTGGTCCCCAAGCATAACCCCAAAATAGGCAAAATACACTTTTTTTACGAAGTCTGTTATGTTTCTTCTATGTTTTGGCAGTGTGTATTCACCACAAATGTAACAGAATGTGTCTGGATCGTTAAGACAACTTCTTCTTGATGAGTTCATGCTTTTCACTGGAAAACAGACAACAACATAAAGTTAGTGCAAAAATCAAGCTATGAACAAACTTTTAGAACACTAATTAACACAAAACTATATTGAGAACTGCTCAGTTCAAGTACTAATCCAAAGAAATTAATGAGATGATGCGTCGCATTTACCAACAAGTGCTATAAATAAGATACCAAAAATCTCAAAAACTTGAGCCAATCTGGCAAAACTGATGACATATTCAGAATCAGCACCCCAAAAATACCCTAAATTCGATGAAATATCTTTGGCACCAAAAATGCTGTTGACCAGTGTAATGTGTACAATTGGGTTTCATTAAAAATGTTGCGCCGCTTGGCTTTTACGGGGTCTTTGTTTCCCTGCACATTGAACTTTGATGTGGTCTGTGGTCATAAATTAATAGAAAAGCTCAGAAAATGGCAGAAAAAAGTTACAAACTCCCCGTCAGACCATCATAGCGGACTGACTGATGGAATCTCAGTTAACTCATTCTGCAGCCAGCAATAGACAGTGAGACACAAAGACTATATGATTTTTAGCCCTGGATACATGGCTTTAAGTAAATTAATTAAAAAAAAAATAAAATAAAACAAAATACAGTATGTCCTTGATATTTGGAAGCTGCAGGGTTGCTAGACATTATAACTAAGGCAGCACTATGCGACTGGCGAGGTACATACCGGTGTTTCGGTAGTTGATGTGGCAGGCTGCTGTAGTGACTGCGTTTGCGCTTCCTCCGGCTGAGTCTTTACAGTTGCACTTGTCTGCCCCTTGGTGGTTTCGCCATTTGTTACCTGAGGATGTTGCTGGGTCAGGGCAGCTTTAAGTCTCTATAAAATAGGAAAAACCTATTAACCAAACTAAAAACTTAAAATAAATGTGTCAGTAGGATCAACCCTCTGGAGCCGCATGTAGGTCATAGAAAGTTGAGTAAAATAATACCTCTGGAATAGGTAATCAGATCGCAGATACCAAGTTATTTTTAAAAAAAATGTGGATGAGCTGTTAAGATCTATGGGCCGGACATAGATCTCCCCGAGAATCTGTCTTCGAAGTTTATTGTAAACGAAAGGAGGCGTTATCAGTGTCAGACATGTAGATCAGGAGAGCAGACTGTCCGTCATTACATGTCTCACACTGGTAACGAGCCCTTCATTTACAATAAGCTCTGGAGTCAGATTCTCAGGGAGATCTATGTCCGGCCCATAGATCTGAACAGCTCATTTACATATTAAGAAAAACATGGATTTCCCTGGAATAAGACATCGGATCACAGATAATCAGGTATCACTTTACTCCACCTTCTATAATCTAGTTGCCCATAAAGACGGCTTATGATGGTAGATAGTTTCCCTTTAAATTAAAACCATTATGAAAAAAAACAAACATGTATAGGACATTAGATCATAGATATGAATTATTGCCAATAAATAATGCTTTTGTCTATGGCTCTTTTGATACTAATATCATGGCCTCTGGTTTTACCAGCACCATGACAAGTATTGTAGATCCGTTTTCGAATGGATCCCATTGGCTTTCCATAGAATACTTTAGGTTTCTTTGGTGTTATGGTGGTTTTCAGTTGTAGATTGTACTATTTTTGCCATCAGACACCACAGAACAGAGTCTTAGGCAATGTTCACATTGCCTTTTTGGCTTCTGTTTAAAGGGGTTGTCCGCTACTTTAGCACTGATGACCCATCCTTGGGATAGGTCATCAATGTCTAAACGGTTGGGGTCCGACATCAGTCAGCACCGCTGATCAGCTGTTATTGGTGTCGGCCGCAAATACTCACTGTCTTCCGACAGTGGCCGCCGTCGGGTAGGAGGTGGATGTGCAGTACCCTGCGGTGCCTATTATCAGAAGACGTAGCAGCTCTGGATGTGAGTACTTCTGTACGGCGGCTACCACCGTGGACACCAATAACAGCTGATCGGCGGGGGTGCCAGGTGTCAGACCCTGACCGGTCAGACTTCGATGACCCATCCTAAGGATAGGTCATCAATTCTAAACGTGTACACCAAGAACAGAGGCTGTGACGGATGCCTGACCGGGGCATCTATCAGCCATAGGAGCCGGTTTAACAGATGTGCAATATGTCATGAAGTATTCATTATTCCACTTTAACAAAACCATTCCCCAAATGGTTTTATACATGTAAAATAACAAACAAAACAGATACTCACCCTCCCCAGGTCCAGCGGTGGCTCGGCGCTGATGCCCCGATTTCTGCATTTTAACTGCAGCAGTGCTGTCACAACGTATCACTGCTGCAGCCAATCACTGAGCTCAGCAGCCCCACTGATGTAACGAGTTACCGAATCCAGTAATTGGTTGTAGAACTGCCATTTTTAGGTTGCCTCACCACTAAAAAGGCAATAAAAAGCGATCAAAATGTCATGGGTACCCCAAAATGGTACCATTAAAAATTACAGCTAAGCACTGGGGAAAAAAACAAACAAACAAACAAGAGAAAAAAAGCATGTGTACACCGATAGAAAAGTATATATATGGGTGTCGGAAAATGGCGCCACAAACCAAAATCGTTTGAAACTGGAGAATCATGGTGCCAAATCATTTTTATAACCCAACAAACGCCGAAAAAACTAAACCCATAAAACTTTGATGGCACCGCATTTTACCCCTCTTGGAACTTTTACTTGTTTTTCGGTACATTATATGGTAAAATTAATGGCGCCATTCAAAAGTACAACTTGTTCGACAAAACTAAGCCTTCATACGGGTATAGCAAGGGAAAAATTAAAAACTTAGGGCTCTTGGAAAAATTGTAGGGGAAAAAAATAATTTAAACGCAAGAAACAAAAATTGGCTGCATCCTTAAAGGGGCGGGTAACGCTACGCGTTTTCTTTACCTACGGTTGTCGTTAACATTTACATCTGTGCATTTAAATTCCAGATTTTCTGGAAAAAAAAAAAAAAAAAAAAGCAAACCCCCCCCCCCCCCAGACCTGAAAATCAATATTTGTAGAGGAGGAGACCTGGCTCCCAACTGTGCTTGTACCGAGGTCCCCGAGAGGATATGTCCCCGGTCTTTGGCCATTATTGGAGCTTTGCTCTCAGGAGTTACGAGGTTAAGCATTAGTCAGTGACCTTTCTCTCGTTATTTCCATGCGCTGACATGCAGAGTTCCCAAGTTATGGGGGGGGGGGATTCATCTCTTCAATGGCCGTTAAGTCTATGTGTTGCACCCACCCATGCACTGATGTAGGTCATCCTCGTCTCCAAATTAATCTCACTATGCCAATTAAGGTTATGATTTAATAAAGTTGGAGAGAATTAATTATAGCTTTCGAAATTTGAATGCATTCACCTATATGTGTGTGTCTCATAGGGAATTGCAGTGCCAGGTGGACATGGACTAATTTAGAAGAAGAAAAAAAAAACATTAAAATATGCCGATAATCTGCTGCAATTTTCCTGCAACAAAATACACAACAGCAATCTGCTCTGATACCATTTTTTGCCGTTTTTTATGCACCCCCCCCCACACACATTTTTTTTTTTATTTCATATGTTTTTGGCGCAGAATTTTTTTAATGCATTTTTCGCTGTGCAGAAAGGCTGGGATTCTACACTTGCGATTTCTCAGGCTCCCCAAGAAACCTGATTACGGTAAACTACCAGGCAACATATTGGTTACAAGACACAGTGCACTAAATAGTGCAGAAAGACCCAAGGCCTGAAAGAGACACCAGCTCTATATTAATTCTAAAAAGAGGGGGACAGAGGAGTATAAAAGGTGTAAAAAATATTATATTTATTTCATTAACATCACAATAAAATATTGTACACAACATTGAGCACTTAATATATAAAAGATGAACAAAGGTTTGAAATGAGGAAGAAGAACACCCGTGTGATTTGCCGGCTGAGTCAGTAATATAAAGGCAGAGGGCTGCTCCATATATTACCAATATCTAATACATGAGTAAGACGATCATATGGCAGAATATGGTATAATATGAGGAGCAGTGCTTACCGATATGTACAGCGGGCAAAAAACACCGGGTGAGGATCCAGGAATACCCCCAACGCGCGTTTCGCTTCTTTGTGAATTAGCTTTCTCAAGGGGAGGTAAATTTTTTTGTGAAATCACATGCTCCTTGCTTGAACTGTTAAAAGGGTTGTCGTGGCTTGGGGTTCAAGACACTTTATATGACTGCAGACTAGTGAATCCTCCCAGTGTGCGTTGTCAGTATACTCCGGTGTTGGTGCTGGCGGGTGCGTGACTGCAAGTGTGCCATTTGCATACATGAGGTTGCATGCCTACTAGACGTGCGTGACCTCGCCCAATACAAGTGAATTGTAAGGTATATTTTGGCTTATAGGAAGAAAAATAGGAATACCCACACAAACACAGGGAGCAATGCAATACTACTACTACTAATAATAATCTTTATTTGTATAGAGCCAACATATTACACAGCACTTTACAGGGAACCTGTCACCCCCCAGGCGTTTTTAAGTAAAAGATCCACCTTGTGCAGCACTAATGCTGCATTCTGTCAAGGTGACTCTTTTACTTAGCGTCCCTTCCACTGCAGAAATAATCGTTTTTAAAATTGGTCAAAAATACCTGAATTTTGACCGGGGGGCAGGTCTTTCCCCCTCTGACACAGACGTCTCACATCCATCACTCATTTATTCCTTGAGTCTTTGCTCCGCCTCCTCAGCATTCTTTTGAAATCCTGGCGCCTGCGCTGTACTATATTTTCTTGGGCATGCGCAGTTGGCGCTGCCCGTGCTGTCAAATCACATCCTGGCCTTCCTATCGCGCCTGCGTGGACGCACGGCCAGAGATCCCGCCCCGTAGTCGCTTATGATTTATTCACACTGCGGGGCTGGGAATCTTGGGCATGACAGCCGCAGAGAACTACTGCGCATGCCCAAGATTCCCAGCCCCGCAGTGTGAATAAATCATAAGCGACTGCGGGGCAGGATCTCTGGCCGGCGTCCACGCAGGCGCGATAGGAAGGCCAGGATGTGATGTGAGAGAGCATGGGCAGCGCTAACTGCGCATGCCCAAGAAAATATAGTACAGCGCAGGCGCCAGGATTTCAAAAGAACGCTGAGGAGGCGGAGTAAAGACTCAAGGAATAAATGAGTGATGGATGTGAGGCGTCTGTGTCAGAGGGGGAAAGACCTGCCCCCCGGTCAAAATTCAGGTATTTTTGACCAATTTTAAAAGCGATTATTTCTGCGGTGGAAGGGACGCCAAGTAAAAGAGCCACCTTGACAGAATGCAGCATTAGTGCTGCACAAGGTGACTGGTTTTACTTAAAAACGCCTGGAGGGTGACAGGTTCCCTTTAACAGTTTCAAAACACAAGTCATAAGTTAAAACGTTAACAATACACTTATTAAAGCAAAATAAGACGACCCTGCTCGTGAGAGCTTACAATCTACAATGAGGTGCCATCACAAAGCCTAAGAACACTTGGACCTAAATCTTGACCCTAAGCCCGACTTCAGATCTACTAGAGAGAGCTGGTAGCCCACACTGACGTTCATTACCGGACAAACATAATATTGGTTCTGTATTATCAAAAAGGAAATTATCCAGACAGTGGGATCAACCAAAGCCAGTGTGATAGAAAAGATACACGAAATGCAATTAGATGTAGTCAGTAGATTAAGCAGGAAATTAGAGAATCCGTGGAGAAAAGAATTTCTGCTTACAGAAACATTAGGTTAGCCACGCGATCGTATTTCGTCTCATCCGAAAAAATTGGGCCAATTATGCAAATCACAGTCTGATCAGAGTATGATCTGATTTTCTCAGATGAGAAGATATAAAAAAAGTCTCCATCTTCCCCATTTTTTTCAGTCTGTGGAAATCGGACGGCACTCAGATGTCATCCGAGTGCAGTCCGTTTTTTTGCAAGGACTCAATTACTTGCATGGCCGAGTGCGATCCGATAATTGGATGCTGCCAATTTTTCAATGGGCCGAATCGGTACGAAGAAAAAAAATATCGGACATGTGCATGGCCCCATAGAATAACATTGGTCCAAGTGAGATCCAATGTTTAATCGGATCGCAGTAAGACTAAAAATACGGTCGTCTGCATAAGAACGTATAACTAGCAATTGAAGGGAATCTTTCAGTAAGATCAAACCCTCCCCACACACACACAAACCACAACTGTGGAATTGCAGAAAAGTAAATCCATTGACGCCTGTATATCTTCTATTTGTTACTGCATTGCAGAGTAATTAGTATTTTTAATTCACATGCAAATAAGGTGTAAAGTGCTCTGGGCATGGAAGAGCACTTAGGAAGCAACTGCTCCTTTGGTTGTTTCCCCGCCCAGCACCAGTCTCTTTACTGATCGCTCACAGTCTGTGAAACGTCAGGTGCCAGGCAAGGAAATCAGTCATCACGCTAAAGAGGATAGTTTTCAACACGACAACCCCAGACCACATGTTGCTCATTCTACTGTGAGCAGCCTGCGTGGCCTAAATGTGCTACCATGACCTACAGCATCTCCAGACTTGTTCCATCAAGCACATCTGGGACGTCATTGATCAGCAAAAGCAAAGAGAGCCGCCAGCAGCGGATCTTGATGATTTGCCAAAGTGCATTCAGTGCGGCAGAACATTCCTCAGACAGCCATTAATATCCTCACTGCCGAGGCTGTAAGTGCTGGGATTTCTGCATGTGGCGCTTGCAGATCAGTAACATGTCTATCCATCCTGTGATTTTCAGAGATCCACAACTTTTCCTTTTTGGTTTTGCAATTTCAATGTTGAGTAGTATATTTTACAACACACAAGTGAGACCTACACGCCGGCTGTGGTCTGAACACGGCCTTAGGAATTCCACAAAACCCCAAAAATATTGCCTGAAAAATAAACTGGAGTTCAGTTACCATGCACGTAGGCCTAGTGAAAAAATACATAAAAAATCATTATGTTGAAGAATGACTGCAAGGCGAATCGGTAATCGCATGCAAAAGGAAACAGCAGCCATGATTTCTCATCATCTCCTCGTGTGCCCGGACCACTCAGCAGATACCGTATGGTCTCGCAGACATGAGCTATATGTCACAGTCTCGCACCGTTTAAGAGAGCTGATTAGGTGTGACTTAGCACTGGAGGGCAAAACGGAGAATAGGATTTTCTCCCCCTAAAGATTTGTTAAATTAAATAAATGTACACAATGAGATTTGTTTAATCCTTACTCCCCTCCAGTGCAATATGTTGCTGGCCCCATTGGGAACAGTTGAGGGTTAATGGCGCTTACAAAACTGTGCGAACCCTTTAATACAAGCGCAACTATAGAGGAGGGGGCTTTCTCTTTATTCACAAAATGGGCTTTCCTCAACAGACTTGGCAATAAATCGGATTGATAAAATGAAGAAAAATACACGATATACAGAAGCGGGCAATTCTAGATCACACATCGTGGCACGTTGGCCCTAGACCATGCGGGAAATGATACATGCACCATATTCAGAAGGCAGCAGTCATGATCCAGGCTGGGGTTTGTTTCTTGTTATTCTCTCCCCGGTCTGGTCATGCAGGGGTTAACCTTATCTGCCTCATTTTGGGTTCTGTGTGGCTATTTCAGTCTTCTGTGGCCTGCAGACCAACGTCAGTGATAGTTCATGCTTCCAGGCTAGAGCAGCTGACCCCTTGATACCATGTTTTGCCCTCGGCCCGTTAACTCTGCTCCCGCGACTTCCCTTTCCTGCCACCCCGCTTGTCTTTGTGTTCGCTCCCTGTGCTTGGACCTTTTGGTATGTGACCCGGCTTGTCTTCTGACCTGTTTGACTGTCTCTCGTCTCGGCTTTCTCTGCTCCCGTTTGGCTCCGACTTTTCACTTGTATTTGACCACGTGTATTGCTGTGACCTCTGGCACTTCTGCTCCTGACTGTTTCTGACTCGGCTCGTCTGACCACTCTTTTGCCACTAGGTGGCGCCTGTGCTGCTGTTCAGTGTTGCTACGCTGTGTGTGCAACCTCTCTTCCCTCACCAGCACCCCCTGGTGGAGGTTGCGCTATATAGTACTGCAGCAGCCATATATCCTTCCATTCCAGCTAGATGTACACATTAGATAACTGTCGATGGCATCCGACATGGAGGAAGCCATGCTGTCGACATCGGTTATCAGAGACAGCAAGGTTTCAGGATGATGGATCACAATATTCTTCAGGCTTTGCCTCTAGAAGATAAGTGGCAGCAGGAATCTGGCCGTCGCTTATTACCCTCTGTAAAGCAGAGCTGCACCAATATATACAGTCAATACATTATACAAAAATAAAAGCAGCACTTTTCATGCAAAAATGGGTACAAAGCCTCCAAAGATATCATCAAAACATCTTGAAAACAAAATTTTAAAAAATGGGGTCAGCAGTCCAAGGTTGGATTTTAATCAACCCATGCTTGAGAAAGGCTCTGTTATTTTGAGCCGAAACATTTCATTGGTTAATCAAAGGGGTATTCTTCTAAAGTTATAAAATTGCTTTAAATTAGGTAGACAGCATGAAAATAAGCATACGTTTTCTATCTACTACCATTCTCCAGCAACAACAGCTTTTATCTTACATAGTGCACAGCTGGATTCCATTGTGCTCAGTCACTTGTGCCAGCCCAGACCCTGGCCAAGATCGTGCAGTAGTTTTATTCCAGGGGAGGGGTTAACTCCTAATATCCCAGCCTACAGCTAAACTCTGATCGCTGCAATCGTGTCCTTTGGAGCTTCATCTACAGTTTTTAACTTATTAACTTAAACTGCGCAAACACCTTGGCAGAACCCAGCAAACCCCAGTATACTTCATTTGGGTTTGTTGTGCGGTGGATCCGGAACAGTGTTGAGGTTTCAGTTAATAGAAACCAAGTCGCGGATGTGAACAGAGCCTTAAAGGGATATCCCCATCTCCAAGATCCTATCCCAATATGTAGTAGGTGTAGTAATAATAATAATAATATTAGCAACTACCTGTAATTAGAAATGTAGCATAGTTTTTCTGATTTGTTATGCCGCTTACCCATGTGCAGGGCACTGCAGTAGCTTAGGCATCCATGGTTACGACCAATAACAGCTAACTGTCTCTATACGAGTGGTCATAACCATGGACACCTAAGCTACTGCAGTGCCCTGACAGAGTGAATCAGAAGTACTATACTGCATTTCTAATTGGAGATATTTACTAATATTAATATTATTACACCTACTACATATTGGGATGGGTATTTCCATCGCCAAGATCCTATCCCAATATGTAGTAGGTGTGATAATATTAGCAAATATCTCCAATTAGAAATGCAGTATAGTACTTCTGATTCACTCTGCCAGGGCACTGCAGTAGCTTAGGTGTCCATAGTTATGACTACTCGTATAGAGACAGTTAGATAGCTGTTATTGGTCGTAACCATGGATACCTAAGCTAGTGCAGTGCCCTGCACATGGGTAATCAGAGAAACTATACTACATTTCTAATTACAGATAGTTGCTAATATTATTATTATTATTATTATTATTATTATTACTACACCTACTACATATTTTGATAGGATCTTGGAGATGAGAATATCTTTAAGTGTAAGGTCATAATGGAAATAGGAAATATTTCAGAAGATTTATAGAGGGGTGTAGACTGTATTATTAAAACTTTAAAAGGTATTGTGTAAAACTGAAGACAAAATGTAGACACTGATATTGGGCATATTCCCCTTCAGGCAATGTTTGTGAACGATTATTGGATGAAGATAAGATGCACAGTGTCTGGCAGACAGTAGGTGCAGCACTTTGTGCAGACAGCAACCCCCTAGATCTCTGTACCCCTGGGATATCGGCCATATGGCAAACGCCACCTAGCCAACATGCCCCACCTTCCGTATGAAATAACCTGGCTTGGAGCGCACATCGGGGGCTGCTTGTCTGGTTTTATTTCAATCTGTGTGCAGGAATGGGAACGATACACCCAATAACACTCCTACCTCCTATATACACTGTACACTGATACAATGCTTTTCTCATTAGCGTTCATACAAGGAGAATTGGGTTTGTTGTGCATTAAATACCCTTGAAAACAAACCGCTCAGACATCTGTCAAAATTTGGTAGGATTGGGTCGCTCCATCATCAGCTTGCAGAAACCAGGTAATATTCTCCAGGAGCAGCACAGGAAAAAGTCAGATCCATTTTTCATATCTGCCACACAGGCTCATCAGGGTAATAACCCTCCTTCTCCTGGGTGTTATCCGACCATCTGCTGCTCTATTACTTATCTTTATTTTGCAACTAATTAACAGCATAATCTTCTAAATTCAGCAAGTTAATTATCATTATTGTGGTCTTTGCAGCATCATCAGTCCTCATGAAGTCTTGTCTCTTCTCCCCCAGAGGACACGGGGGGAAAATGAAGTAGGCTGGGAACGGGGTCTGTTTCGAGGGGGGTTCATTAGGTGTTTGCTGATGAGCTTGGCATGCAGAGAGGCAGGTCAGGAGAATTCTGCTGAACATGAGCTTCCATGCCGGGCTCAACCAACTTCATACAGCTTTCTGAACAGTTGCCAACCTGCCCTCTGTCATCTCTCCTCCTGCCGTAACCCTACCAGGCATCATACTGCGTGGAACCGTAAATCGTCGTTTGTCACCGAAGTCTTTACATGGTGGATCCCACAGAGTCGAGCTTCATTTACTGCGCTTCGGGCTGTTCTTCCCTCCCTTCCAGTGCCTTCAGTTAAGTAGTGAGCTCCAATATAAAAAGTCAAGATGAGCACTTACCGTCCCCAACCGGAAAATGACAAGCATGGGATTATTTCAGTGTTTTCTTCTCCGTACTGATGCTCTGACGGGCTGTCGTGAACTAGAGAGTCCCTACTGAAGACCTGACCTTAGAGCGACGCTCACCATCACAGCTTACAACTAATAGGATTAACAGAGCGAAGCCTCCGAGGACCGGAGCCCACGTCAGCTTATCCACAAGAACAAGAATGTGTAGTGATAATTCACAAAAGCTACATCCGGGGGCAATACACAGATATACATATAAGGGAAACAGAAATAGTGAGTTTGGTTAAAAAAAAAAAATTACAATTGAATTTACCTACTTACTTAAGTGTATCTATATAAATATATATATACACACACACATATACATAATTCCATTTACCAGCACTATAGGAGCTAGAACGTCCTATCCTTCCCAGCCTGCATTGTGCCAGTCGCTGTCCAACGGTTGGCCTGCCTCAATTTGATATCCCGCCCTCTCCATTATTCCTACAGGCAGTTCAACAAACAGGAAAGCTGGCACAAAAAGACAAAACCGCCCTCCTATCTCCATCATTCCTGTTTGTGGCAAAGAAGACTGTGCATGAGGTTAGGGCTTTACACAGGCACAGGTCACATTACAATTAATCGTCATTATAACTCAATGTTTCTCAATGCAGAAAAAAATAGTCATTGTTTCCTGCTTTCCGGAAACCCCTCTACTCCAGCACAGTTTTGTGTAAAACAACCAACCAAACATTGTGTGCTTTACTCACCCTCCCCAGGTCCGGTGTTGATTTTGCACTACTTGTCCCGATGTCTGACAGTGCTGCAGCTTATAACTGAGCTCCGCGGTTCCGCTAAGCTGGGGGCACGAGCAGCTGAGGTCGCTCATTGGCTGCAGAGCTGTCAATGTGGCGCCAGCGTTGCAGACAGTAACAGACATCAGAAGCAGAGGTGGAGCCTGTTTGTTTTTAAACAAGCTGCAGCAAAAATGAAAGGGCTTTTCTGAAACTGGAAAACCCCTTTAATATAATAAGTATTCTGACATGATCACATTTAGATTACAGAAGTAATTATGCATCCCTAGCCTAAGGTAAAAAAAAAGTTCTTGTGCCTGTCTGATAAGATAGTCACTGCCAGAAAGGAGAGCAAACAGAGCCTAAAGTTTTAAATTCTGGACTTCGTTTCGCCTTATTCAATTCAGCGGCTTCTTCAGGGGCGCATATGAATCACTTTGTTTGGGGGGGATTCAGAAGGAAGCCCTGCACAGAGACATGAATTCACTTCAAATCACAGCATGATCAGGCCCTAAGATAATGTAAGAACAGTAGAGATAGTTGAGCAGTTACCAGTTTTGCCTCTGACTGAACAGGTGTTGGAGATGGAGGGCCTGGAATCCCTGGGATGGTAGGCACCACGGTGACTGGTCGGACAATCTATGAAAGAGCAGAGAAGATAATTGGTAACGGGCAGCTCCCACTCAAAATGCCGCCCATTAGAAACGAGAGCAATGTGTAGAGCTTTCAATAAAGGTAGCTAATGGATGCGCCTGGTCACATGCCCATCCTTCAATAGCCTTGTTCAGACTGGGGTGCAAGAATTGTATACAATCTTAATGAGCCAGGCACAGAAGCTTTCCCCACCTCATCACCCACAGGAAGATGCCTGTTGGCAATCATCGGTTTCCAGGAGAATGGCCGAGATCAGAGATGTTCAACCGTTTAGATCAAAACCAACAGGAGGCGTTCGCTTTGTTCTCATAACACCAGTCTCAGGCAGTAAAATGGAAATACAATGGTGGACTCAGTTTTTGTTTTGCATTAATTCTCTGCAAGAACCTAACGAGATGAATGCTCTATGTACCCCAGAATGGTGCTATTAAATGAAATAGCTCATCTGCCCCGCCATATACAATAATGACCCGTCAATGACGGCCCGGGATTTAGGGTGTCAACTGAATAAGTCCTTTGTGGCGCTGATACGATGGATGAACCACATAGGGTCGTAGCACATAGTAACCTGGTGAATGCAGCTATACTAGGACACTGCAAATTACTATTTAAACGTATATCGATTTACAAAGCGATGCTATGTTTATTTGTGGATCAGAAAAAAAATAAGAAATTATCACAATTTATTTCCAAGAAAAGTAAATTTAAGAGATTATAAAATTTGATCTAAAGAATTTGATAAAAAATATATATTTTTTATTTTAAATGATATTTAAATGTGCAAATGCACAGTCTGGCCACTAGGGGGCGAGCTTTACAAACAAAAATGGAAAGCAAATAGGAACTGGCAGGCAATGCACAGAAAGGAAAATTTGGGTGAAGGACTGGTATTAGCGAAGCATCAGCGTTGTACTCGGTATAAGAAAAAAAAAACACATACATTGTGGCATTTGACTATGCATTGTGATATAGGGGTAGAACAACTTCACGTCAAATATGTGCCACGGAGTTATAAAACTGATCTGCAAATTGCCTCTTCAGGCAGGAAGAGAACAGGAACTCTATCGCCACCTATTGGAAGTAGCAATCCTAAAAGTCAATATCGACCCTTTAACGAGACTTCTAATATGATTTAGGATGAAAGCCAAACCAGAATCTCCATTTGCAGACACTATGCTTCTGGGTGTTGCCCCTCATCAGTGCAAAGTACGAGCTCTGTTTGGCTGGGTGAGAGGCCTCTGACTGAGGTCTAAGGGGTAACATTTCGACTTGTGGCATGTCACTCTCCACTTCATTTTATTTTAACCCTTCATTTTCTTTTTCTATGAAAACCTTCTAGTTTAATTTCCACCAACATTTGATGCTAAGATTTTAACGTTAAACTACAGAAAGCAATGTACTCCCACCGAGGTGTTTCAGATGTTGAAGGGGTTTGTCAGGGATCTAAAAAAAAGTGCAGGGAAGTTGACTTACTCAATACTCACTTGGTCACACTCCTACAGCTCCAATGAAACTTCAGTGGTCCTTGACGGTCTCTGTCTATTTCCCTGCAGCGATAAGCCGCTGTGCAGACACATGACCGCTGCAGTGATGAGGCGCTGTGCAGACACATGACCGCTGCAGTGATGAGGCGCTGTGCAGACACATGACCGCTGCAGCGACGAGGTGCTGTGCAGACACATGACCACTGCAGCGGCGAGGCACTGTGCAGACACATGACCGCTGCAGTGATGAGGCGCTGTGCAGACACATGACCGCTGCAGTGATGAGGCGCTGTGCAGACACATGACCGCTGCAGTGATGAGGCGCTGTGCAGACACATGACCGCTGCAGCGACGAGGTGCTGTGCAGACACATGACCGCTGCAGCGACGAGGCGCTGTGCAGACACATGACCGCTGCAGCGATGAGGCGCTGTGCAGACACATGACCGCCGCAGCGATGAGCTGCTGTGCAGACACATAATTTCTGCAGCGATGAGCCGCTGTGCAGACACATGACTGATGTAGCGATGAGGCGCTGTGCAGACACATGACCGCTGCAGTGATGAGGCGCTGTGCAGACACATGACCGCTGCAGTGATGAGGCGCTGTGCAGACACATGACCGCTGCAGCGACGAGGTGCTGTGCAGACACATGACCATTACAGCGACGAGGCGCTGTGCAGACACATGACCGCTGCAGTGATGAGGCGCTGTGCAGACACATGACCGCTGCAGTGATGAGGCGCTGTGCAGACACATGACCGCTGCAGTGATGAGGCGCTGTGCAGACACATGACCGCTGCAGCGACGAGGTGCTGTGCAGACACATGACCGCTGCAGCGACGAGGCGCTGTGCAGACACATGACCGCTGCAGCGATGATGCGCTGTGCAGACACATGACCGCCGCAGCGATGAGCTGCTGTGCAGACACATAATTTCTGCAGCGATGAGCCGCTGTGCAGACACATAATATGTGCAGCGATGAGCCGCTGTGCAGACACATGACCGCTGCGGCAATGAGGCGATGTACAGACGCATGACAGCTGCAGTGATGAGGCGCTGTGCAGACACATGACCACTGCAGCGATGAGGTGCAGTGCAGACACATGACTGCTGCAGCGACGAGGCGCTGTGCAGACACATGACCGCTGCAGCGATGAGGCGCTGTGCAGACACATGACCGCCGCAGCGATGAGCTGCTGTGCAGACACATAATTTCTGCAGCGATGAGCCGCTGTGAAGACACATAATATGTGCAGCGATGAGCCGCTATGCAGACACATAATATGTGCAGCGATGAGCCGCTGTGCAGACACATGACCGCTGCGGCAATGAGGCGATGTACAGACGCATGACAGCTGCAGTGATGAGGTGCAGTGCAGACACATGACCGCTACAGTGATGAGGCGCTGTACAGACACATGACCGCTGCAGCGATGAGGCGCTGTGCAGACACATGACCGCTGCAATGATGAGGCGCTGTACAGACACATGACCGCTGCAATGATGAGGAGCTGTACAGACGTATGACCGCTGCAGCGATGAGGCGCTGTACAGACACATGACCGCTGCAATGATGAGGTGCTGTACAGACACATGACCGCTGCAATGATGAGGTGCTGCTAACCACATGACCGCTGCAGTGATGAGGCGCTGTCCAGACACATGGCCAATGAATCAATGAGGTGCTGTAAAGACACATGACCGCTACAGTGATGAGGCGCTGTACAGACACATGACCGCTGCAGCGATGAGGCGCTGTGCAGACACATGACCGCTGCAATGATGAGGCGCTGTACAGACACATGACCGCTGCAATGATGAGGCGCTGTACAGACACATGACCGCTGCAATGATGAGGCGCTGTACAGACACATGACCGCTGCAATGATGAGGTGCTGCTAACCACATGACTGTGTGTTCACAACAGCGATACCAGGGAATTGTGACTGTATGCGCACCCCATGCTGTCACGATTCGGCAGTCTGCAGCCATTCACAGTGATTCCAGACTTTTATCTCAAGTCTGAAAATCCTCTTCAATTATGTTGATCCTACTCTTATACTTTATATATATATTATTATATGAACAACGACAAAGCAAAGTCCAGCAATAACGTGAGCAATCCAGGATGCTGTTAAAAATTTTTTTCTTTTTATTCATAAATCCATTAAAATGCAATGGTCCAAGCAGTTCAAAACAGCAATAACGCAGGAAAGTCGTGCAGATTGTCCTATCTGCACGACTTTCCTGCGTTATTGCTGTTTTGAACTGCTTGGACCATTGCATTTTAATGGATTTATGAATAAAAAGAAAAAAATTTTTAACAGCAGCCTGGATTGCTCACGTTATTGCTGGACTTTGCTTTGTCGTTGTTCACATTTGTATGGATGGACTCCTACATCCAGATCCGGGCACAACGGAGTTAACCAGGTCAGCTGAGGTTCCAGGTGGTTCACAGGAGTGAGCTGGTCTACATTGTTGGATATATTATTATATGTATATATACACATACAGTTATGGGTGCAGTTTAGGAGGAACCGCGGAGCTGTCAGGGTACCATAAGTGTATATATATATATTTATAAATACTGTATATATACACACACTTAAAGGTAACCTGACAGCTCCCCTGCCCCTCCTAAACCGCACCCATAACTGTATGTATATATATGTGTATGTATATATTATATATATTTATATATAAAATGAAGAGCGATCTACAATCAACACTCAAGCTCTATTATTATTATTATTAAACTGATTCCAAAGACAATTTCCACATAGCAATTAATGCTACAAATTGGACATTGCGATTAGTGAAAATCGGCCCATATAATCCTAGTGACGGCACGATGTGCATGTTCACACCAATGCAGAAAGAAAGAAGCATAAGAAGTATTTCATTTGACAGTTTCTAATCTTCCACAAGTCAGAAGTGAGAATGGTACGGTGTGATGGACACAAGGGAGATGAGAGAATACAGAGACGCTCTAGCTACACACCACACATACAGACTTACTGGGACTGGAGCAGGTATGTGGACATTGGAATTTGTGATTGAGGCAGGAATAGCAACAGGCATGGTTTGTCCATTAGGTAGATGTAACAAGAGAGGAAAAGGAGCTGGAACTGGTCTGAGAATAGAAAAAAGCATGGATCCAACCTTAAAAATACAAGTCAACCACAGACTTGGCAATTGAGAAAGTTTGGGTGCATTAGCCATTAGCAAGATAACTAAGTGAACATTTGTGAAGTTAAAAGCTGGAGAAAAAGTACAAATCTGTATTTGTCCTGAGTTTAGGAGCTTTACCGACAACACCCCTTGCCTTAATTTTGTCTACAGTTGGTGTTGATGTGGAGACCCCCCCCCCCATCATACAGACCTCTCTGTATCCTGATATCAGAATGTCAGCATATGACACCTTGTGTATGGGAGAAAACAGGAGCGGGAATCGGGGGCCGCCAGGGTCACCGTGCAGGAGCACTAACTAGTGACACGTAAAGGACCCGGACACAAGGGTGATTAAGATCAGCCCAAACTGCTGATTTTAGGGGGTCCGGCCAACCATCTGTCATGTACATGGTCCTCCTGATTCTCCCAACACATTATATTAAACTTAGAAACACCATCCTTGTGTTCCCAAGAAACACAAAGAATTATACGGCGGCAGGAGGAGCCTGGCAGGAACTTTCTCCCTCCTCCCCATTAGACATATGAACACTCAGCCAAGGCTGCAGGAATAACTGTCTGCCAACAGATGTCATGCATGGGCACCTTAGTTCTTGTAAATGGACACTTTAATACCCGTGTATGGGCACCTTAATACCCATGTGTGGGCATATTAGTTCCAGAGTATGGGCACTTTAATGCCCGAGTATGGGCACCTTAATGCCCGTTTATGGGCACCTTAGTTCCAGAGTCTGGGCACCTTAATGCCCGTTTATGGGCACCTTCCAGAGTATGGGCACCTTAATGCCCGTGTATGGGCACCTTACTTCCAGAGTATGGGCACATTAATGCCCGTGTATGGGCACCTTAGTTCCAGAGTCTGGGCACCTTAATGCCCGTTTATGGGCACCTTACTTCCAGAGTATGGGCGTCTTAGTTCCCGTGTTTGGGAACCAAGGGTCCTCGATGTGGAAAAGAAAAGTTATATGGGATTATTTTAATTATACTCATCCAATTACACTAATCTTATGTGAATATATTAAAGGGGCTATACAGGACCTTTCTGTTTTGCTCTGCGCAGATCTCTGCCAACACCTAACAGTCAAACTGCTCCTGCCCGCGATTCAGCTGCTACCGCTGATGTCACATTGACAGAGCAGCGGCTTCTCTTCCGCTCTGCTCTATTGACGGGGGGGGGGGGGGGGGGGGGTCAGTGTTGTAGTCATTCTGATTGACAACTGGCTCCCCGCAGGTAGCTGGAACACCTGAATCAATTAGCTAACAAATGGGTATACTTAGTTGCTCCACCATAACAAAAACCCATGAAATTTTATTTTTTTTAAAAATTCAACTACCTTAATAGGCTGAATGTATATATAACCAAATATTTTAACTAACACCACCTAAGATAGGTCGCAAATGCAATATACACTGACCCAACAGGAAAGCTTAGCACAATGTACCCTCTCCACTATATAAAAAGAGTAATTTTATTTCATCATATAAAAATCCTGTTGGAATGAGATCAAAATAAAATTTACAAACTCACCACCCGAACAAAAAGGAGGAAGACTAAGTGGACAATGAGGATTTTTTTAAAAAAGACAAATGTTATTATCAAAAATAGGACACTATAAGTTCAAAAATGGCTCACTTATTTATTGCACATATCAATTTTAAACGTGCCCATAAAGACTGACCCTCAATCAGAGGTATTCTTTGCCAAGTAGTTATCCCGTAAACTGGGCTATATAAAATACTAATTGGGATCATATGGGTCATATGCAGCAGTTATGTCACTATGGACTGCTCCTAATCTGTGTCCCCTGATGAGCCCCGATATCTGGAGGGGGTGAAACGCGTAGGGACGATGCTAATGGGACTGGATTTAGATAAGTAACCTATTATGGTCTGAGCTGGGCATGCTTTTTCTTTTATGCTAATTGTGGACTTTCAGATTATGATATAGTATCCCCACATCTAATGGGGACTATGAGCCATTGAGCATGCTTAGATATTTATTGACTGAGTGGCTTTGTACTTTGGGTTTATTTATTTAATGTGCAGTTTATTGCAAAAGCCCATTATTTTGAGGGAAAGCTTTAGAATAGTAATCTTTCCAGGTAGTGGAACTCTTGGTCAATTAGTATTTTATATGGCCCAGTTTACGGGATAACTACTTGGCAAAGAATACCTCTGATTGAGGGTCAGTCTTTATGGGCACGTTTAAAATTGATATGTGCAATAAATAAGTGAGCCATTTTTTAACTCATAGTGTCCTATTTTTGATAATAGCATTGTCTTTTTTAAAAAATCCTCATTGTCCACTTAGTCTTCCTCCTTCATGGGTTTTTGTTATGGTGGAGCTCCCCACAGTTAGGCAACGGGGAGCTGTCTGTCAATCATCATGATGTTAGCAGTCACGCTCCGTCGACAGAGTAGAGTGGAAGAAGAGCTGTTCTGCTGACGTGGAGCAGCTGAATCACCGGCAGGAGCGGTCAGTGACTGATCTGAGCCTGTGCCAGGTAGAACAGGCAGGTAGCTGGCACTTTTAGCAATTACCTGCCAATTAGTTTTTAGGCCCATAGTAAAAATAAGATAGTCATGGACAATCCCCTTAAAACAGATTTTCACATTCACACCGTGGCAATAAATCCAGTCACCTAGAGGCCTCTATCCACTGCAATGTTTAGAATGACTTGTCTATAATTAACCATTTAATAAAAAATAATAATTAATAATTAATAGTTACTGACGATATCACTGCCATAATGGAAAGCAGACACAGTCTGATGTCTCCTGGAGATCTAAACGGTCTATAAGACATGCAAGCAGTGCTGGAGGCAGACAGCAGAGCCTCAGGGTACTCACACTATGGGTCTGTTAGACGGTGGTGCTTGGGTTATTACAGTGCTAGATGTAGGTGAAGGTACCGCTGGTTGAATAATAACACTTGAGTCCGAATTTGTAAGCAGCACGTTAGGAACTTGGAGGGATGGCGGCCGAACGATGGTAGATGTGGGCTGTGCGGTTGGCAATGGCACTTCCTAGCAAACAGAAAGAGCACAATTCAATATGCAGCAGATTTAGCACAAATTTACATCCCCACAAATACAGAATTAAATTTATTTAATATCATAAATAACTTCAAAGAATGGAGATGCTGAAAAGGTCTTTAAAAATAAGTAATAAAAAGGGATGTCAGTATAAAACAATTCCTTTTACTTAAAGAGGATATCCGGGACTATAGGAAAAAAAGGCATGTAGTTTCTAACAGAGCCAACTACCTGCCTGTTGTACCCAGCATTGGTCAATGATCCATTGACCGCTCCTGCCAGAGATTCAGCTGCTCCCAGTCAACAGAGCAGCGACAATTGGAGTCATGCTGATTCACAGCCAAATCCCGCTGACTAGTTGAGGGAGCTGGCTGTCAATCGACATTACATCAGTAATCCCACCCTGTCAACAGGAAGAGAAACTGCTGCTCTGTTGACGGTGAGCAGCGGAATCTCTGGCAGTAGCGGTAAATGACGGGCGATGGGTACAACAGACAAGTAGTTGCCTGTATTAGCAACTTCATGCCTTTTTATCTAAAGTCCTGGATATCCTCTTTAAAGGCTCCCTGAAGTTTCTTCATTGGCTCCATTTGACATATAACGTCAGCAAAGCTCTCTACATTTTTTACATGATATAAGGAGATTTTTAACTGATGCCACACGAGAGTCTATTGTAAAAAGCATAGGCTGTGAGAAACATATAGTTTTGGGAATGTTTAGCTTGCAGAAGAGAAGACTGAGAGGAGACTTAAAAGCTGTCTACAAATATCTCAAGGGCTGTCACATTGTAGAAGGATCATCTTTATTCTTATTTGCACAAGGAAAGACTAGAAGCAATGGGATGAAACTGAATGGGAGGAGACACAGATTAGATATCAGAAAAAACTTTTTGACAGTTAGAGTGATCAATGAGTGGAACAGGCTGCCACGAGAGGTGGTGAGTTCTCCTTCAATAGAAGTCTTCAAACAGAGGCTGGACAGACATCTGTCTGGGATGATTTAGCGAATCCTGCTTTGAGCAGGGGGTTGGACTAGATGGCCCAGGAGGTCCCTTCCAACTCTACCATTCTATGATTCTATTATACTACTCCATGCCTTCATTTACAGTAAACCAGTCTGACAAAGAGCAAAAAGACCCTCTTCGGCCACTGTGGGGCTAAATGCAGTCCTATGGACATGCCCACCTTGTATACAGAGAGCGTTTCCCAGCATACGAGCTAAAAAGTGATTGCAACCTTCTGTAAGCGGATCACAGAGGTTTATTGCTGCAGGGACAACATCTGATCATTTGTAATCTATGTGGGTATTCGACAGAAGGTATTTAAAAGGGGTAGTCCAAAATATTTAAAATATTGAACAGAGGCAGCATTACTGCTAAAACAATGAAATAACACTCCCTCCTCCTCCTTATCAGCGCTGCGACCCATCAGAATTCTGCTAGCATCGGCTGGCGATGTCACAGCCCATATTCTCTACGTGAAATCTGCAACCAGTAGCCTCATCGGTATAGGTCCCAAGACCAAGGAGATCAGTGATTGCCTGCAGACATCACGTGGGGAAGATCAGCGGGGGACCTGCACTTGAGCGGAGGGCGAGTATGTATCATTTAATTGTTTTATCAATATGGCTGCCTGTGTGTAGCTTTTTACATAGCTTGGACAACCCCTTTAATTCACCTCCAGAGCCATTGTGTTACCTGTGTAAGGCAACGACATGCTGGTCCTTCAGAATGCAAGAATCTCTTTGTAGTTGCTTTTAAATTGGGGTTAATAGAAATGGATCCAACCGGGGAAGCCACGTCCATTAACCCTAGAATTCTCTAATAGGCATGTGAAAATGGTTTTATTACACACATTCTCCTTTAAGATCACTGCATGAGATGGGTAGTCACACGGATTGACTTCTTACCTCTGCTAATCTTTGCTTACAGGGCTGTCTTACAACACATGACCTCTGCAACCAGTCACTGGTCAGCCACAAGAACACAGGGCCCAGTGATTGGCTGCAGCAGTCAAGAGTTGTAGACATGATGTCACCGCTGCAGCTCCTAAGACTGTCGAGGAACAGCAGAGAGTCAAGGGCGTGATTTTTATATTTTAAGGCCTGGGCCACACTACAACGTTTTAGAGCGCTACTGATTGATATGAACTATTAAGTGGCAGCCGCTTCCGCCCAACTGCATCAACCTCAATCTATTGTTTTGAACTCCAGCCATAGCGAAATAGTGAACCACAAAGAGGTTGTCCGGCTTTGGGGTACAAGTCTGCAGTTACTCACAACGCACTGTTAGGATTCTCCTGTGCCAGGCGGGCGTGTAACGACAAGTATGCAATTTGCCAACTAGACATGCATAGCCTCATTCAATAGGAGTGAATTGAGTGAGGCTGTATAGGTCTAGTCAGAATGTGACCGGAAGCATGCAATTCGCATACTTGTGGTCACATGTCTGCACGCTCCCGGTGCCAGCACCGAAGAATCCCGACAGCTTGCACTGTGCACAGCGTGAGAATTCACAAGTCTGCAGTCATATAGAGTCATAACTTTTTTACGGTTTTGTAGACATAGCTGTATGAAGGCTTCGCTTTTAAAGAGTTGTTTAGTCAGCGGCACCAGAACCAAATAGCAAACTTTTTATTAACTCTTTATGGAAAAACACCAATTCTGCAATTGTTTTTTGACATTGTATATTTTATGCTGTTTATTTGCTGCACAAATGAACTATTTTCTTCATTCTGTGGGTCCGCCCGATTTATGGCGATGCCAAACATTTTGTTAGAAAAAAGAAAAATAATTTATTTTCGCAACGCCATTTCCTGAGGGTCATAACTTTAATTCTTGTCCAGCAAGAGAGCTATGTGAGGGCTTTATTTTTTTTTCATGACAAGATGTAGTTTTCATTTGGTCCCATTTTTGGGTACATATGAATTTTTGATCAATTTTTATTACACTTTTTGGGAAAGTTAACACAAAAAAAGCAGCAATTCTGGATTTTTCTTTTAAACGTGTCTCACCATTCAGTTTAATTAACATGCCACTTTTTTCTGTCGGTCGATACGATAATTAGAATACCAAATTCATTTAGATTTTTTTTTATGTTTTCCACATTTGCTAAACAATAAAAATTATATTTTTGATCATCATTTTCTGCAGACAGTTGTGTTAGGCCTGTTTCACACTTCAGTTTTTTGTGTCAGTTAAAATCCGCCCAAAAGGCGGAAAGCGGATCCGTTCCTAACTGATGTGAACGGTTGCCACCGGATCAGTTTTTTTGACGGATCCGACGAATGAAGAATTTTAAAGGAACCGCTGCCCGGGAAGGAGAGAGAGAGAGAGAGAGGGAGGGAGAGAGAGGGAGAGGGAGAGGGGGAGGGAGAGGGGGAGGGAGGGAGAGAGAGAGAGAGAGAGAGAGAGAGAGAGAGAGAGAGAGAGAGAGAGGGAGAGGGAGAGGGAGAGGAAAACGTTACAATGTCCGTCCAGGCATCTCGGCGGACGCAAAAAAATTTTGACGGATCCGCAAAAAAACGGAACCAACGGATGGCCATCCGTCAAGATCCGCCGGTAATGCAAATCAATGGGGAAAAAACGGAACAGCAAAAAAAAATGCCGGATCCGTTTTTTTGCAAAAACGGCGGATTTTGACTGATGGTCAAAAACGGAAGTGTGAAACAGGCCTTAGGTTCTTTTTTTTTTTTTGCAGGACAAGATATAGTTTTCAATGGCGCCATTTTGGGGTATATACTACTTTTTGATCACTTTTTATTTAAATTTCTTGTGCAAGTGAGATAAACAAGAAAAACGCAATTCAGGCATTGACTTTTGTATTTTCTTTTTTTGCATTCTCCGTGTGGGATAAATAAAGATATAGCTTTATAGTACGGGTTTATATGATTACAATGATGCCTAATTTATACCGTTTCTTTGTTTTACTACTTTTGCAGAAGAAAATCACTTTAAATTTTTTTTCTCCGCATCATATTAAGAGAGAGACCTATTTTTTTCATTTTTCCCCTGAGTACAGAGTTTAATAGGGGCTTGTTAATTTGCGCAATGACCTTTATTTTCTTTTTATTGGTACCATTTTGTGGTACATGTCTGTGCAAAACATTTTTTTAATTTTATTTTTAGTTTTATATTAAATATGAAAAACTACTGCCTATCTTTCTACCCAAAAATGGAAATTGTGCTGTAGCTTTTCATTTTTTTTTTCACAGTGTGCAGGATAAAATAAATTATATTTTGTTTATTGTACTGGTCGTTATGGATGCAGTGATACCAGAGATGTATCTTCTTTAGCTTTTTTTTTTTAAATAAGAATAAATGACTTTTATTCTAAAAAAAAAAGTACCGGTATTCTTCATGTTTTGGAGTTTTTTCCCCTGAAAACTTTTTTTTTTTTTTTTTTACAATATTTATTGGTCTCCCAAGGGAACCTGAACATAAGATCTCTAGATCGCATTGTTAATATTCTGTACTACATATGAAGCATATGATTACCTAGCACCTCAGGCAGGCGTACATATAAATCGGACCATGATAGGACTGCAATGCACGGACGGCTAGGTCTCCAGAACCGAGTGTGACAGCTTCATTGAAACATATAAAGATATTATGCCTTGAGTCGAGAGAGCCGCCGGCCAGTCCATGCATTGTGGTCTGATTTGTATGCTTGTCTGACTGCGCCCTTACATCGATAGGTTGCCTAATAGACCAGGTCTTGGTCATAGTCTACTAGGCTTTGACCTAAGGCAGACCTGGAGGTCATCCTTAGGTCTCTAGTAGCCATAACAATCAATGACTTTCTGAGACAGCACTGCAGAAAGCTGAAGGAGTAATAAGAGGAAGCGATCTGCTTTTGCCGGACCATTTTTTTTTTTTTTTTTTTTTTTTAAATCAGATAAATTTTTATTTAACCAAATTCAAGGTACAAAACAATAGAACAAAAATCGCAATGAAAAGATTAACAATGGTCATTAGTTTCAGAAATTCCCTCCTGTCCCCTCCCCCCATTACATACAAGAGCAGCAAATAATGCATGGGGTACCCTAAGTTCAGGGTCATCTTCTCTCCACCCAAGGTGTCCGCAGTGTCTCAAATGTTCTTATGCCTTTTCTCTTAACGTAAATGTCTTTTTCCATATTCACAATATAGTCAGACTGTCTGAAAAATTCCCTCAACGTTGGCGGATCTACATTTATCCAGTAGCTGGCGATCAGTTTTCGGGCAATATATAATAATCTAGCTATAACCACCTTATATTTATTATGTACCTGGACCTCCTCCACATATCCCAGTATACACACCACAGGATCCCTCTCAATCCTACAACCATACGCTCCTCCTATGGCATTAAGCACCGCCGTCCAATATGGGTTCAGATTTGGACACTGCCACAACATATGGAGAATTCCAGCCCCCTCCATTCGGCACCGAGGACACGCAGAAGTCTGTCTCAGACCTGCTCTGTACAGCCGTTCAGGAGTCCTATATACTCTATGGAGTACATATATCTGCGAGAGTCTGCCCGGTTCACTCAGCGAGAATTGGGGTATATATTCCATAATCCCTTCCCATTTATCTTCCTCTATCCTACCCAACTCCCCCTCCCATTTTCCCTGTGCTCTAATAGGATAATTATTATAAAAAGTATGCATTAGATCCTTATAAATGCCTGACACTACCCCTTTTGTTCCCCCCTCTGCACAGACATAATCAGTCAATATATCCTTGTGAATCTCCATATTCATTGTCCTACTCTGCATAACATAAGCATGCCTAAACTGCCCATATTGAAATCTGCAGACCTCCGGTAGCCCATAATCTTCCTGCAACTTTCCAAAGGGCACCAGTCCCTGTGTGTCCTGCACCTGAACCATGTACTGTAATCCCAGTCTCATCCAATTTTTAAATTCTCCCATTTTAACAAATTTCGGTAGAGTCTCGTTTTGCCATATCGGGGAAAAATTTGTCAAGTGTTCCAAACCCCTAATCTTTTTAATTGCCTCCCAGACTTAATGTATCAGCACTAAAGTAGGATACATCAAACCCAACTTCCTAAAACTTCCTGGCTCCAACCCCTGAACCAAGGGATCCCTCCCCATCACCTGAACCAAGACCCTTTGTATTGACCCAGCCCCAGACACATCCCTCCACCCTCTCATCTGTTGGCCCTGAGCAGCTAAGTAGTAAATCCAAGGGTTCCGAAGCGCCAGTCCTCCTCCATCCTTGGGCCTCTGCAATATCTCAAGTCTGATCTTTGGCTGCTTTTTCCTCCCCACACAAGATCCCTAAATATAGAGTCAATAGTACGAAACCACCGCCTAGAGAACCAGAAAGGGCATTGTGCAAGACGTATAGCAGTTGGGGCATCAAAATCATCTTAATCAGATTAATTCTTCCCACTACTGAAAGATACAGTTTACACCACGCCCCTACTTTACTCCTAAACTTAAGGTACTGTCACACTTAGCGATGTACCAGCGATCCTGACCAGCGATATGACGCGGTCAGGATCGCTGGTACATCGCTAAGTGGTCGCTAGTGAGCTGCCACACAGGCAGATCTCACCAGCGACATCGCAGGGGACGGGGATCGCTACTTACCTGTCACACCAGGCGATCCTGCGTCCTCCCGCCCGCCTCCACGCGTCGCTCGTCCTCACAGCAGGAAGCGCCACAGGAAGCTGACGACGAGAAACAGTCCTGAACGTTCTCGCGCGATCAGCGATAACCAGCGGGGGAGCCGGTCGTAGGTAAGTATCACACACAGAGATATCGCTAGCAATATCGCTATAACGTCACTAGTTATAGCGACATTGCTAGCGATATCTCTTAGTGTGACAGGCCCTTTACTCTGCAGTGGAATCAGATTCAAATCTGCATAGCTCGAAATCAGAAGTGTCACCTGAATGCCCAGGTATTTAAACTGTCGCACCGCTGCCAACCTACTACCCTCCCCTGACACTGGCAAATCAGCAACACAGTCAACTACAGCCATGACAGTGGATTTTTCCCAGTTAATTTCTAATCCTGATATAGACCCAAATGTTTTAATAATTTCCATTGCTCTCAACAACGACTCTCCGGAATCCTCCAAATAAAGCAACACATCATCTGCATACAATGACACTTTTTCCTCTACCAAGCCATATCTGAACCCTTTATCTGAAGCCGTCCTACTAATTTTCTGCGCCAGGGGCTCCACTGCCAAAGTAAAAAGTAGAGGGGACAGCGGACACCCCTGCCTAGTCCCCCTATGAAGCGCAAAACTCCCAGACATATGCCCGTTAACCCGGACCCTAGCGGTTGGGGAAGTATATTGCAACCGTATCCATGAAATAAAGGTCGGCCCAAAACCAAAGCGTTCCAATACCCTACATAGATACTGCCACTCAGCACTCTCAAACGCATCCAATGAAACTACAACCCTACTGCCCCTATTGTCCGATGGCAGCTGCAAACTCAGAAAAAGGCTAGGCAAATTAATTGCCGTAGACTTATTTGGCATAAATCCAGATTGGTCCGGATGGACAAGATCCTGAACCACACTCGCAAAACGGCTAGCCAAATTTTAGCCAAAATCTTTACATCCACTGTCGGCAACGAGATGGGCCTATAAGATTCTGCCAACCCCGGATCTCTTCCCTCTTTCGGAATGACCACCACCACCTCCCTCATGGACGCCGGTAATTCACCCTCCCGAAGAGCCTCTTCAAAAACCTTTTGCAGTCTGGGTGTCACCATCTCAATTAATTGTTTGTAAATTTCACTAGGGATACCATCTGCCCCCGGGGCCCTATTATTAGCCATAGATGTAATAGCCATTTCTCTATTCTTTTGTTATGGGCACCTCCAGTCTCCCCCTATCACTGTCTTTAATCCTCGGGAGCCCTGCTTCCTGAAGAAAACCCTCTATGTCCCCAAATGAATCCCCCGATCCCGAAGAATATAACTGATTATAGAATCATCTAAATTCCTCTAAAATACACTCTGTGTCCTCCACCTCCCTTCCCTCATCAGTCTTCAATTTATATACATAAGACGATTCCCTCTGCGCCGCTACCACCACGGACAACAGATGCCCCACTTTTTCACCTTCATCATAAAATTGCGTTTTCTGGAAGGCCCTCCTCCTCTCCGCTTTCCTCAAATACACCTTATTAACCTCTTCCTGTGCACCCCTCAACACTCCAGAGGGACTTTGAACAGGATAAATGAAGATATACAGCAGAGAGGTCACAGGAGCCGTCAGCTCACATCAAGTGCTAGGCCACGCGCCCCCGGTTTTGCCGGACCTTATACTTCTTGCAGGCACATGTCTGCTAGGGGGACTGAAAGCGAGTAAAGAGCATTCATCCTAGGATCAGGATTGCAGGGTGAATAAACACTGCCCTTTCACGTCTTAAGGCCACGTTCACATGTTCAGAATTTGGTCAGTATTTTACATCAGTGTTTGTAAGCCAAAATCGGGAGAAGAACAATCAGAGGAAAAGGTGTAATAGAAGTACGTCACCACCTCTGCATTTCTCCTAAAACCATGATTTTGACAGAACTTTGAGGACTCTTAAAAGAAAACTGCATATATTCCACGGAAATCCCCAAATACATCCCTGGCTCGCTAACCTTTTCGTCACTTGTGGTAGACTCCGGATGAGGTAATGGGCTGTTCTGATGTGTCGTCTCTACAATAGCTGGTTCCTCAATCTTGCTTCTTATAACCGGTGTGGCAAGAGGGGACAGATCCAGGGGCATCTACAACACATGATTACATTGGAAATGTAACGAAAAAGTGAGCAAGTAAAGCAAAAACCTGGTCCAGATCTTGTGATTTGATTAGTGCCCCATACAATCTCTCTCGTTCCCCCTAACACAAGCTTTCTTATACAAGTTACCCTCGTATAGACAATTGCTCTCATCATCTCCTTTGCATGTGCAGAACATTTGGTGGACAGATTTAACCTCGCTCGCCTGTCACTGTCTGTTTTTGGGAGTTTCCGGTCTTTCATTTGCTCTACCCCTGCATTATGATTTAGCAATTATATGGTGTTCGACTGAAGCTATATCACATTGCACCAGGTTATGCTACTTTAAAACTCTTAAAGAGAATCTGTCAGCAGGTTTTGCTATGTAATCTGAGAACAGCATGATGTAGAGCTGAGACCCTAATTCCAGTGATGTGTCACTTACTAGGCTGTGACTTAATAGCTGTCTACAAATATCTAAAGGGCTGTCACATTGTAGAAGGATCATCTTTATTCTTATTTGCACAAGGAAAGACTAGAAGCAATGGGATGAAACTGAATGGGAGGAGACACAGATTAGATATTAGAAAAAACTTTTTGACAGTTAGAGTGATCAATGAGTGGAACAAGCTGCCACGAGAAGTGGTGAGTTCTCCTTCAATGGAAGTCTTCAAACAGAGGCTGGACAGACATCTGACTGGGATGATTTAGCGAATCCTGCTTTGAGCAGGGGGTTGGACCAGATGGCCCAGGAGGTCCCTTCCAACTCTACGATTCTATGATTTCCTGTTTCAATAAAATCAGTGTTTAATCAGCAGGAGATTATCACTAGAGGACTAGGTGCTGCGTGCCTCCTAGTCAACTGCTCTGTGTAACCCCACCCACACCACTGATTGGCAGCACTGTATACAAAAAAAAAAAGCTGCCAATCATTGGTTTGGGCAGGGTTATACACAGCTCAACATTCAGAGCACTGCTAGATCTGGAGCAGATTAAACAGCGATTGTATCAAAATGACAGCAAGCAGCCCAGCAAGAGACACATCACTGGAATGCACTCTGATTACATAGCAAAAACCTGGTGACAGATTCCTTTTAAAAGGAACACGATCGAATGTTTTTATATCTGGTGGTAATGATATGGCTGCGTAGATGCTGTTCCAACAATAACACTGTTCCCTTTTATGAAAAGATCTGGTGTACCAATCATGAGAAATTTAGTGTAAAGGTTATATGCAAATCAGGCTGGAAGTGCATTGGGGCGTGTAAATACACTTGGTGCAAACAGTTAAAAGACACACCCCACTCTGAGTTGTATATGACTGGCCAATCAGATCTCTGTAGAAATTGAATTTTTAATGTGACAACTACTATACAGCCATACCAGTACTTCCAAATGTAAACACGTGCCGACAGGTTCTCTTTAAAGCATCCCTTTAATTTTTTTTGCTTTATGTGTTTTGTACACAGGGTCATATTAATGAATAGGACATTTGCATGAAACTCTCCTGGCGTCCTAAGGTTGAATCAGTGACGATACATGTGCCCTGTGTCTCTAAATCCAATAGTAGATCAGGCAGAGAAGGAAATTTTAGGGACACATTAATAATAAAAAAAAAACAATAAAAAAGTGAACCAAAAAGGTCAAACCCACGATTACTACATTCCGCATCATAGCAAAATGTGCTGTTATTTTCCTCTATAAAGTATATCTACGGGTAGGGAGAAGTGCACAGAACGGATGAACAAGAGGACAAAGCTTTGCTTTCTCACAGATGTCCTCAGCGTTGAGGTACTCAGAGTAATCACTTATGTACCTTCTTAATGTCATCATCTGACCCCTTCTTAAAATCATGTTCAAACGGACTTGCAAGCTCATTGAACAGACCAACTTCTTCACAGTTCTTCAGGAACCGAGTCGGGGTTGGGGTTTGATCTAGAAATTCAATATAAATAAACATAATAAATAATATACATGGTAACTAAAAAAAGAAAACAAAAGTAATGCAATTTTGGTCTATTACATTCTGTAAACCACTCATGAATTACTTTGGAAAAATGCTGCAAGTGTCAAAATCCACACGTTCTAATCTTGGGGCACAAATACTATGGTCACCACCCATTATTTATTTTTTTTTTTTTTAGAGTTTTGAGGGTTACCATCATTCATGCTTTTTTAGTAATTGGCGCTTCAATTAAAGATGCGGCTTTTACAGATACTGCGTTTTACGGGCGAGATTACCCAGAGAGCTCAGCGAGATATACAAAAACAGCAGAAAATCTCTCAGGCAAGGGGTAATAAATGCGTGATCACTAACTAAAGCAAAGTTTGTGGCACGCGCCGATTTTCTCTTTAAGTCTTTAAAATCAGTGGTACAAAATACAGGAGTGGCGCTCCGATCGGGAAAGCGCTGTTTCATGCATCCATATTGCTTCTTTAAGGCCTTAAAGGAAAATCAGGTACCCGCACTTTATATTGCAGACAATAAGGCTATGTGCCCACGTAGCGTTTTAAAACGCTCACTAAACACCGGACTCCTTCCCAGAAATTGCGCGGTTTTTTTACCGCGATTTTGCCGCGATTTTCACGTGCGATATTCAAGCACTTTCCAAGCGATTTGAAGCATCGCTTGGAAAGTGATTGACAGGTTGGTCACACTCGTCAAACATAGTGTTTGACAAGTGTGACCAGGTTTTTACTATTGAGGCCGCCTATGCGGCATCAATAGTAAAAGATAGAATGTTAAAATGCTAAAAAAAATAAAAAATCGGGGTATATTTACCTTCCGACGTCCCGCGCTGCCATCCCGGGCCACAGCGTTCCCAGTAATGCCTTGCGAGACCTGTGATAACGTTGGTCTCGCGTTGCTATAGCGATCTCGTGAGACCGCTGGAGTCACGCGAGACTACGTCATTACAGGGCCTTGCCGCAAGGCATTACTGGGAACGCTTAGGCCAGGAATGCAGCGCGGGACACCGGAAGGTAAATATACCCCGATTTTTTATTTTTTATTCTTTTTTTTTTACAGGGGTATGGTACCCAGGGCCTGGAGGACAGTCTCCTCTCCTCCACACCGTGGGTACCAACCGCACATGAGACGCTTAACTTCCCGCATGGTGGGCATAGCCACATGCGGGAAGTAAGCGATTCTCATGCATTCCTATGGGTGCGGAATCGCGGCAATTCTTTGCGATTCCGCACAAAAGAATGAGCATGCTGCGATTTTTTCCGCGATGCGATTCCGCCGCGGAAAAAAGCACAGCATTAGAACAGCATGTGCGGAATGCCATAGGAATGCATGGGGGGCGTTCTGTACACGATTTTTAAACGTTTTCGCGCTGAAGATCGCGGCAAAAACGCTTAAAAATCGCTACGTGGGCACACAGCCTAAAAGTTTGAAAAGCAGATGGCGAGTGCCGCAAAGTTTGCTTTTTTGCACCATCCAGGAGGGGCAGGAAGGTCAGACAAGGTTGCAACCTCCAATTTCAGGATCCTGAATGACACTGGCCAGATAGAGAGAGGGGCAGTACCAGTGACACTTTGTTACATGGAATATTTAAAAAAAAAAAAAAAAGGGTGAATTTCCCATTACAGAACTTATAACTAGTGAGGACCTGTATTGTCATATTATTGTGCATCACATCACATGGAGGATGATAGTTGCTGACAATATTTTACAGGAGGCCATAGAAACCTCTCCAATTTGGCATTAGTAATAAAGGCCCTGGAGAACTTTAACAAAAATATATATATATTTATGTAAGTTAGTGATAAAAAAAAGTGGTATGAAGATTGAGGCTGCAATTTGCAATCATTTTTAATCTTCTTGACAAGCAGTTTGCAACTTGCTTCTAGTTTCAGACCTTTCTTATGGGAACCTGTCACTGCCAGTAACACAACGGAACAAGAGTTTTGTGTGTCCAGGATGCTGATGTCTTCACTAGCTCTCATGCATCAGCACAACTTCATTCCTGGACCGACTTCCCCTTTTGCAGCCCATGAGGGATTTCTCCTCCCTTTTGCTGTTTTATATAGATACAGGCTCATCGACTTTCTATTGAGCCTACACACCGCTCTAGGCGGGCTCTTATGCAAGAGTTAATGGGGTATCTCCAAGTTCTTATCCCAATATGTAATAATAATATTAGCAAATCCCTCCAATTAGAAATGTAGTTTTTCTGATTAGCTATGTCTCTTTCCTCATGTGCAGGCATTGCTGGACCTTAGGTATCCATGGTTACGAACACTAGCAACTAGCTAACTGTTACTATATTAGTGGTTGTAACCATGGATAACTAAGATCCTGTAATGCCTGCACATGAGGAAAAAAGACATAGCAAATCAGAAGAACTGTACTACACTTCTAATTGGAGGTATTTGCTACAGTGCTGTGCAAATTAATTGGGACAAAGCATTTTTTTTTTTTAAGTAAAATCGAAAGTTGGCTACCAGTCATTGATTCAAACCAGTTTTAACTGCTTTGAACAGGTGTGAGTGCCTGTTCAGTTTTAACTGCTTTGAACAGGCACTCACACCTGTTCAAAGCAGTTAAAACTGGTTTGTATCAATGACTGGTAACCAACTTACGATTTTATTTAAAAAAAATGCTTTGTCCCAATTAATTTGCACAGCACTGTAATATTATTACACCTACTACATATTGGGATAGGATCTTGGACATGGGAATACCCCTTTAAGTGCTGCTGCCAAATGATCTGCATGCTGCAAAGTGCTTTGAGAGACTACAAATCTGATGCAAATGTTTGGACAGGACTAGATATTAAATAAAATGATAGATACATTTTTTGCATTTAGGAAGCAGATGAATAAAAAAAAAAAAAAAAAATCAGTGCAAGGTTCCTATAGCATTTAACTTTCAAACTGGGAATAAACCGAGTCAGACTCTATTCAGAATAGGAAGTCAAGGACAGCCAATCAAATTATTAACCCATTTAGGGCGCACTCACCTGCAACAATCACGCTTTCGTTTCGGGCAGGGCCGAACTTCAATGTCATCTCATGTTTATGCTTGTGAACGGCCAAATGATCTTCATTGGTAAAACGCTGTGAATTAAATTAAAAAAAACAATTCCACAAAATCTCAGTTATTGTATAATATGCAATGGATATGTCTACGGTCACTTAAAAAGATCACAAACTTATTGAAGTTTTCTGTTACCAAGAAAACAATTGTGTGAAACAAAATTCATGAAACTAAAAAAATAAAAACGAAACAATGTTAATATTATGAATGTGTTCACTTTTCACCATACTAAAACTGACCCATTCACATGAGAGAAAAGTATGCAGCATTCATCAGTATCAGCTAACTATCTCATATATATATGGTGGCCTGCTAACTGGTGCCTCATGGGGAAACGATTGTGCATGTTGGATTTCAATATGCCCGATCCTTTGTTTCCATGGGAGATAAGTTGGCTGTCTGGTGGTGGCTAATTTCTCTGTCCCCATTGAAATAAATATTTACGCTCACCCAAGACAAGGTTGCATGATACTTGACAGAAATAGCTTTCGGATGACCTGTCACGTACAGTTGTGGCCAAAAGTATTGACACCCCTGCAATTCTGTCAGATAATACTCAGTTTCTTCCTGAAAATGATTGCAATCACAAATTCTTTGGTATTATTATCTTCACTTAATTGGTCTTAAATGAAAAAACACAAAAAGAATTGTCCTAAAGCCAAATTGGATAGAATTCCACACCAAACAAAAAAAAGAGGGTGGACAAAAGTATTGGCACTGTTCGAAAAATCATGTGATGCTTCTCTAATTTGTGTAATTAACTGCACCTGTAACTTACCTGTGGCACCTAACAGGTGTTGGCAATAACTAAATCACATTTGTAGCCAGTTGACATGGATTAAAGTTGACTCAACCTCTGTCCTGTGTCCTTGTGTGTACCACATTGAGCATGGAGAAAAGAAAGAAGACCAAAGAACTGTCTGAGGACTTGAGAAACCAAATTGTGAGGAAGCATGAGCAATCTCAAGGCTACAAGTCCATCTCCAAAGACCTGAATGTTCCTGTGTCTACCGTGCGCAGTGTCATCAAGAAGTTTAAAGCCCATGGCACTGTGGCTAACCTCCCTAGATGTGGACGGAAAAGAAAAATTGACAAGAGATTTCAACGCAAGATTGTGCAGATGTTCGATAAAGAACCTCGACTAACATCCAAACAATTTCAAGCTGCCCTGCAGTCCGAGGGTACAACAGTGTCAACCCGTACTATCTCTCGGCGTCTGAATGAAAAGGGACTGTATGGTAGGAGACCCAGGAAGACCCCACTTCTTACCCCGAGACATAAAAAAGCCAGGCTGGAGTTTGCAAAAACTTACATGAAAAAGCCTAAAACGTTTTGGAAGAATGTTCTCTGGTCAGATGAGACAAAAGTAGAGCTTTTTGGGCAAAGGCATCAATATAGAGTTTACAGGAGAAAAAAAGAAGCATTCAAAGAAAAGAACACGGTCCCTACAGTCAAACATGGCGGAGGTTCCCTGATGTTTTGGGGTTGCTTTGCTGCCTCTGGCACTGGACTGCTTGACCGTGTGCATGGCATTATGAAGTCAGAAGACTACCAACAAATTTTGCAGCATAATGTAGGGCCCAGTGTGAGAAAGCTGGGTCTCCCTCAGAGGTCATGGGTCTTCCAGCAGGACAATGACCCAAAACACACTTCAAAAAGCACTAGAAAATGGTTTGAGAGAAAGCACTGGAGACTTCTAAGGTGGCCAGCAATGAGCCCAGACCTGAATCCCATAGAACACCTGTGGCGAGATCTAAAAACGGCAGTTTGGAGAAGGCACCCTTCAAATATCAGGGACCTGGAGCAGTTTGCCAAAGAAGAATGGTCTAAAATTCCAGCAGAGCATTGTAAGAAACTCATTGATGGTTACCAGAAGCGGTTGGTCGCAGTTATTTTGGCTAAAGGTTGTGCAACCAAGTATTAGGCTGAGGGTGCCAATACTTTTGTCTGGCCCATTTTTGGAGTTTTGTGTGAAATGATCAATGTTTTGCTTTTTGCTTCATTCTCTTTTGTGTTTTTTCATTTAAGACAAATTAAATGAAGATAATAATACCAAAGAATTTGTGTTTGCAATCATTTTCAGGAAGAAACTGAGTATTATCTGACAGAATTGCAGGGGTGTCAATACTAACTGTATATCCATTTATTTTATCCCTGGCAGAATAAATCGGCAGAGCACTTGCTCAACTGCTGCTCCATTAATTCCGTATGTGGCTGTAGAGGGCTGCTCTTGGCTTTTTCCGGCAGACCCAAAGAGAATGAATGGATGGTGGTCGGGTACTTAGTTGCCCTGGCTGTGTGTTTTGGGTCATTCTCATGCTAGAAGACCCAGCCACGGCCCATCTTCAATGCTATTACTGAGGTGAGGAGGCTATTGGCCAAAATCTCACGACACAATACCCTATCCATCCTCCCTTCAATACGGTGCAGTCGTCCTGTTCCCTTTGCAGAAAAGCACCCTCAAAGTATAATGTTTCTCTCACCATGCTTCACGGTTGGTACGGTATTCTTGGGGTTGGACTCATCCTTCTTCTTCCTCCAAACACAGAGAGTGGAGTTGATACCAAAAAGTTTGATTTTGGTCTCATCTCACCACATGACCTTCTCCCATGCCTCTTCTAGATCAACCAGATGGTCATTGGCGAACTTTAAACAGGCCTGGACATGTGCTGGCGTGAGCAGATTTAGCTTGCGTGCCCTGCAGGACTTTAATCCATTACAGTGTAATGTTACTAACGGTAATGTTTGAGACTGTGGTCCCAGCTCTCTTCAAGCCATTGACCAGGTCATCCCATGTAGTTCTTTGCAGATTCCTGACCTTTCTCAGAATCATCCTTTCCCCACGAGGAGAGATCTTGAATGGAGCCACAGACCGAGTAAGATTCAGTCATCTTGTGTTTCTTCCATTTTCTAATAATTACACCAACAGTTGTTGCCTTCTCACCAAGCTGTTTGCCTATTGTCCTGTAGCCCATCCCAGCCTTGTGCAGGTCTACAATTTTTTCCCTGGTGTACTTAGACAGCTCTTAGGTCGTGGCCATAGTGGAGAGGTTGCAGTGTGATTGTGTGTGGACAGATGTTGTGACGACTCCTGGAGTGGACCCTCTGGGTCGTGGCACCAACCCTCCCCGGGCGAGCTGACCTAGTGAGGACCACCCCCCATACAGGCAGTGTCAGGGGCAAGCCCAAGGGGGTAAGGTACCTCGACTGCTGGCACCAGGTGGCCGGCTCACAGGAGACACGAGTGAGTGCGTCTGCAGGAACGTGTAAAGCGTGGACACAGGGACACGTGGTGTACAGGATGGTACAGGGTGAGTGTACAGAGACACAGAGAGTACTCAGGAACACAAGGCGTGTACACGGGAGTGCGCTAGCTACAGGATAGTGCAAGACGGGTACACGAGAGCACGTATGGCGTGCAGCGACTAGCACGTCCGGAAGTGAGCAAAGCAGGACGCGTGCAAAAAAGCACGACAGAGTACTGAGTTAGGCAGCAGGTGTGCCAGGAGGTGTAACAGAGTACAGGATCAGAGCGTGTGCCAGGAGGCACAAGTGAGCATAAGACAGAGCACAGGATCAGAGTGTGTGCTAGGAGACACAACTGAGCATAAAGCAGAGTGCAAGTTCAGAGTGTGTGCCAAGAGGCACAGTAGAGTACAAGGCAGAGTACAGGTTCAGGGCGTGTGACAAGAGGCACAATAGAGTACAAGGCAGAGTGCAGGTTCAGAGCGCGTGCCAAGAGGCACAATAGAGTACAAGGCAGAGGACCCGAATACAGCGCACAGCCAGGCAGGTACACGGCAGACCAAGCCAGGAAGTACAACAATAATCAGGCACCTCCCATAGGAAGAGGTAGCCTGATATAGCACATGATCACTAGGACTTCCGGGTCAAGTCCTCCAATACCAAAGAGAGGACAGGGCTGGAAACAGAGCTGAGAAGAGCGCGCGTGCGCACACAGAACATAGTGCACACAAGAACCTAAGCACGAGAGGTGCGCGTGCGCACCCGACGGGCCCCCTGAAGCAGCCGCGGTGTTGGAAGAAGTGACGTCAGGACCGAGGTCCCGCCCCCAGGTGAGCGCTGCGAGACAGGCGGCGTGACAGATGTCTTCTATACAGGTAAGGAGGTCCAACAGGTGCACTTAATACAGGTAATTAGCGCAGAGTAGGAGGCTTCTTAAATAAAAAACAACAGGTCTATGAGAGCCAGAATTCTTGCTGGTTGGTAGGTGATCAAATACTTATTTCAGGCAAAAAAAATGCAATTGAATTATTTGAATTATGTAAAATTCATACAATGTGATTTTCTGTTTTTTTTTGTTTTTTTTAGATTCTGTCTCTCCAAGTTGAAGTGTACCTACAATAAGAATTACAGATCTCTCTTTCGCTCTCTCTCATATATATACACACATATACATATACACACACACACACACACACACACAACTTTAGATCTTAAAGAAAACCAATCACATTCAGCACTGTTGTATTGCCACGACTTGGCGTGTATACAAATCACTTAGCAAAGAGCAAACAGATTAACGCCATACTAGGGCACCCAAATCACCACATTACCAGACGGAGCTATTTATCTGAAGTATTGCAGTATATATTTCAGTCAAAAAACATGAATATTTCAATGTGAAGCGAAAAAAGGAGAAATATGCAGCACTCACCAATATAGCTGTATATATATTGTATAACTATATTTTTTTTGTAAATGTTTGTCTCACAACTTGTTATGTATGTTAATTAGTAAGGTCTGTGGTCCTATAAAGGCAATGACCTTAAGCTAATCCCCTCACCTGGACCCGTGGAAGCGAGTAATCGCGAAACGACTGTTGTCCGGCACCTCCCTCCCCTAGCATTCCTCTACGTCCTGCATGTCCACATATCTATTGAGGGAATTCATGTGAAATAAAGACGCACAGTTTTTCTTTTCCAAACAATTTTATTAACATTTTATAACAGAGCATGCATAAATGCAATATCGTGAGGCATTCATGACACATGAAAGAAAAAAATAAAAAAAACACAACCAGACTATAAATAATAATAATAATAACTCATGGAAATATTTCCAGCCAGCGAGACCATTTCTTTATAAAGGAAGGAAGACAGCCATTCAGCAACGCCAATTTTTGCTCATATGACTTACAGTCGTGGCCAAAAGTATTGACACCCCTGCAATTCTGTCAGATAATGCTCAGTTTCTTCCTGAAAATGATTGCAAACACAAATTCTTTGGTATTATTATCTTCATTTAATTTGTCTTAAATTAAAAAACACAAAAAGAATTGTCCTAAAGCCAAATTGGATATAATTCCACACCAAACAAAAAAAAGAGGGTGGACAAAAGTATTGGCACTGTTCAAAAAATCATGTGATGCTTCTCTAATTTGTGTAATTAACAGCACCTGTAACTTACCTGTGGCACCTAACAGGTGTTGGCAATAACTAAATCACACTTGCAGCCAGTTGACATGGATTAAAGTTGACTCAACCTCTGTCCTGTGTCCTTGTGTGTACCACATTGAGCATGGAGAAAAGAAAGAAGACCAAAGAACTGTCTGAGGACTTGAGAAACCAAATTGTGAGGAAGCATGAGCAATCTCAAGGCTACAAGTCCATCTCCAAAGACCTGAATGTTCCTGTGGCTACCGTGCGCAGTGTCATCAAGAAGTTTAAAGCCCATGGCACTGTGGCTAACCTCCCTAGATGTGGATGGAAAAGAAAAATTGACAAGAGATTTCAACGCAAGATTGTGTGGATGTTGGATAAAGAACCTCGACTAACATCCAAACAAGTTCAAGCTGCCCTGCAGTCCGAGGGTACAACAGTGTCAACCCGCACTATCCGTCGGCGTCTGAATGAAAAGGGACTGTATGGTAGGAGACCCAGGAAGACCCCACTTCTTACCCCGAGACATAAAAAAAGCCAGGCTGGAGTTTGCCAAAACTTACCTGAAAAAGCCTAAAACGTTTTGGAAGAATGTTCTCTGGTCAGATGAGACAAAAGTAGAGCTTTTTGGGAAAAGGCATCAACATAGAGTTTACAGGAGAAAAAAAGAGGCATTCAAAGAAAAGAACACGGTCCCTACAGTCAAACATGGCAGAGGTTCCCTGATGTTTTGGGGTTGCTTTGCTGCCTCTGGCACTGGACTGCTTGACCGTGTGCATGGCATTATGAAGTCAGAAGACTACCAACAAATTTTGCAGCATAATGTAGGGCCCAGTGTGAGAAAGCTGGGTCTCCCTCAGAGGTCATGGGTCTTCCAGCAGGACAATGACCCAAAACACACTTCAAAAAGTACTAGAAAATGGTTTGAGAGAAAGCACTGGAGACTTCTAAGGTGGCCAGCAATGAGTCCAGACCTGAATCCCATAGAACACCTGTGGAGAGATCTAAAAATGGCAGTTTGGAGAAGGCACCCTTCTAATATCAGGGACCTGGAGCAGTTTGCCAAAGAAGAATGGTCTAAAATTCTAGCAGAGCATTGTAAGAAACTCATTGATGGTTACCGGAAGCGGTTGGTCGCAGTTATTTTGGCTAAAGGTTGTGCAGCCAAGTATTAGGCTGAGGGTGTCAATACTTTTGTCTGGCCCATTTTTGGAGTTTTGTGTGAAATGATCAATGTTTTGCTTTTTGCTTCATTCTCTTTTGTGTTTTTTCATTTAAGACAAATTAAATGAAGATAATACCAAAGAATTTGTGTTTGCAATCATTTTCAGGAAGAAACTGAGTATTATCTGACAGAATTGCAGGGGTGTCAATACTTTTGGCCACAACTGTATGTAAAGTCAGCTTTGGAATGATATCGAGTGAAGAGGGCACTCGAGTGGATTTCTAATAAAATGCAATTTCATTTTTAGAAACCAAAAGTAAATGAATAACCAATTTCCTAACAGTAGGATTCAAACGACTTGCATCCAACGAGAGCAGGGCGAACTGAGGAGTCAGTGAAAAATCTGATTGATTTAAAATGAGAAATAAGAGAGGAGATGTCGTCCCAAAAATGCCGAGGACGTGGGCAAAACCAAAATAAATGGGAAAGGCTACCATGATGCCCCCAATCCCTCCAACAGAGGGGGGAGGTGGAAGGGTTGATAAAAGCTAGACGAGATGGCGAGTAATGCCATCTCGATGTAATTTTAAAGTAGGACTCATGGAGAGCCATAGACATGGTAGCAGAATAGGTTAGAGACATGGTCAGTTCCCAAACATCTGGGGTAACAGAAAAATTCAAAACCGATTCCCATTTTTTCATATATGGGGATTTTATAAATGCAGAATCGTTGCTGAACCACTGGTAGATATAACGAGTGGACCAAAAAATATTATGGCCTGAGTTGCATAAAATATTGATCGCTGGCTCCGATAGCGGAGGGCGAGTCACCAGTGGAGACAAAAATTCTTTCAACATAGTAAAGTGTAGAAAAGCAGAGGAGGGAACCCCAAACCTATTCTTAACCCCTTAACGACCGCCGATACGCCTTTTAACGGCGGTAATTGAGTGTACTAAAACCACAGCGCCGTTAATTCACGGCGCTGTGGAGAAAGTACATAGCGCCCCCCAGTGTCGGATTTTCTCCGGGGTCTCGGCTGCCAGGGGTAGCCGAGACCCCAGAGAACATGAATCGGTCAGTTTTTACCGACCCAGCTTTTGCGATCGCCGTTATTAACCCTATAACGGTGACCGCAAAAAAAAAGACGCGATTATGCATTAAATTTCTCTTTCCTCTGATGTGATCGCACATCAGAGGAGAAATAGGGTCCCCGATCCCCCCCCCCCCCCCCGGTACCTCTCCGTGGTCCTCACTTCCCTCCCGGTGGTCCCGCCGGCGTCCTCCGATGGGCGCCGCCATCTTGAAAATGGCGGGCGCATGCGCAGTGCGCCGGCCGGCAGATTCCATTCATTATTTTGATCACTATGATAAACAATCATAGTGATCAAAATAAAAAAAAAGTACATAACCCCCCCGTTTATCACCCCCCTATATAGGCAAACATAATGAAATAAAGAAAATATTTTTTTTGTTTCCAGTTTTCCATTAGGGTTAGGGCTAGGGTTAGAATTAGGGTTAGGGGGAACTAGGATTAGCGATAGGATTAGGGTTAGGGGTGTGTTGGGGTTAGGGTTGGAGCAAGAATTGAGGGGTTTCCACTATTTACCAACTTTGGGGGTCTAAAAATTGGGGTCTAAAAAAATCACTTTTGTGGAAATAGAAAAGACTTTATTTTCACGGTTCTGCGTTTATAAACTTCTGTGAAGCGCTTGGGGGTTCAAAGTGCTCACCACACATCTAGATAAGTTCCTTAGGGGGTCTAATTTCCAAAATGGGGTCACTTGTGGGGGGTTTCCACTGTTTAGGCCCATAAGGGGCTCTGCAAACGCAACATGATGCCTGCAGACCATTCCATCAAAGTCTGCATTCCAAAATGGCACTCCTTCCCTTCCGAGCTCTCCCATGCGCCCACACAGTGGTTCCTGTTGTGAGTTCATTCTCTGGTTCACCAGTTGTGAGTTCTCCTTCCAGACTCCCTCTGGTGGTAACAGGAGGTAGTGAGGCTGATTTGATCGGTGGAGATCTGCCACCTGAGAATGAGGATGACGATTGGACCTCAGGAGTCTCAGATTGGATTTAAGACAGCCGACGTCCTATTCAGTTGCTGGTGATTCCTTCTGGCTTGTCAGCTCTTGGTTTTCAGCTCTGTTCCAGTTATCTAAAGCTAAGTTTTTCTGCTAATGTTCACACTTGATTTTGTTGGTCTATTCAGTTTTTTGTGTGGTCAGCCAGCCCCGGCTGGGGGCTGTGCTGAATTTCCACTCTTATTTATCAGTATTTTGCCGATTTGCTTTTTGTCCCTTACTAGTTTGGTCTCTTTTTGCTCTGCCTCAGAATATTTCAGAGTGCTGATATAGTGGGAGAAGTCTAGTGACTTCAGGGTTAATTTTGCTATCAGAAGTGTTGGACATTATTTTTGTAGGGTTTTTTGCAGGTTGCAGACAGTGTCTTTTCTTTCCTTTCCTTTCTAGTTAGTTTGGGCCCCATCGTTTGCTCAGCCTATTTTCCTGCCTGTGTTTGTGCCTTCATCTTGTTTCACCGTCAATACATGTGTGGGGGCTATCTATTCCTTTGGGGTCTGCTCTGGGGCAGTTAGTTATCCCCTTTTCATGCTTCAGGCTTATTTAGTCCTCTGGCTGTGACGAAGCGTCTTGGAACATCGTAGATACGCTCCACGGCTGCTGCTAGTTGTGTGGTAGGATCAGGGATCTGCAATCTGCATAGTTACCAACCTCTCTGGTTTTCTGTGACTTAGCTTGTTTTGCTTTTTTCTCCTTGGTGACCCATTCATAACAGATTCCCCCCCACATATGGGGTATCGGCGAACTCAGGACAAATCGCACAATAACTGTGGGGGTATGATTTCTCCTGTTACCCTTGTATAAATAAAAATTTGGGGGCAAAAAGATCATTTTTGTGGGAAAAAAAATGGATTTCTTATTTTCACGGCTCTACATTATAAACTTCTGTGAAGCACTTGAAGGTTCAAAGTGCTCACCACACATCTAGATAAGTTCCTTAATGGGTCTAGTTTCCAAAATGGGGTCACTTGTTGGAGTTTTCCACTGTTTAGGCACATTAAGGGCTCTCCGAACGCAACATGGCATCCAATCTCAATTCCAGCCAATTCTGCGTTGAAAAAGTCAAACGGCGTTCCTTCTCTTGCGAGCTCTGCCGCGTGCTGAAAAAGTGGTTTACCCCCACATATGGGGTATCGGCGTATTCAGGAGAAATTGTACAACAAATTTTGTGGTTGATTTTCTCTTTTAACACTTGTGAAAATAAAAAAAATTGGTTCTGAAGTAAATTTTTTGCAAAAAAAAGGTAAATGTTAATTTTTTCCTTCCACATTGCTTTAGTTCCTGTGAAGCACTTAAAGGGTTAATAAACTTCTTGTATGTGGTTTTGAGCACTTTGAGGGGTCTAGTTTTTAGAATGGTGCCACTTTTGGGTATTTTCTGTCATGTACACCCCTCAAAATGACTTTAAATATGATGTGGTCCCTAAAAAAAAAATGGTTTTGTAAATTTTGTTGCAAAAATGAGAAAACGCTGGTCAACTTTTAACCCTTATAACTTCCTAACAAAAAAAAATTTTGTTTCCAAAATTGTGCTGATGTAAAGTAGACATGTGGGAAATGTTATTTATTAAGAAATTTGTGTGACACATCTCTCTGATTTAAGGGCATAAAAATTTAAAGTTTTAAAATTGCAAAATTTTCATAGAATCACAGAATCGTAGAGTTGGAAGGGACCTCCTGGGCCATCTGGTCCAACCCCCTGCTCAAAGCAGGATTCGCTAAATCATCCCAGTCAAATGTCTGTCCAGCCTCTGTCTGAAGACTTCCATTGAAGGATAACTCACCACTTCTCGTGGCAGCCTGTTCCACTCATTGATCACTCTAACTGTCAAAAAGTTTTTTCTAATATCTAATCTGTGTCTCCTCCCATTCAGTTTCATCCCATTGCTTCTAGTCTTTCCTTGTGCAAATGAGAATAAAGTTGATCCTTCTACAATGTGACAGCCCTTTAGATATTTGTAGACAGCTATTAAGTCTCCTCTCAGTCTTCTCTTTTGCAAACTAAACATTCCCAAATCCTGCAACCTTTCCTCATAAGACAGGGTTTGCAGACCGGTCACCATTCTGGTCGCTCTTTTCTGAACTTGCTCCAGTTTGTTGATGTCTTTTTTAAAATGTGGTGCCCAAAACTGGACACAATATTCCAGATGAGGTCTGACCAAAGAGGAGTAGAGGGAAATAATGACTTCACGTGATCTAGACTGTATGCTTCTGTTAATACATCCTAGAATTGCATTTGCCTTTTTTGCTGCTGCATCACACTGTTGACTCATATTCAGTCTGTGATCTATTAGTATACCCAAGTCTTTTTCACATGTGCTGTCACTTAGCCCTATTCCTCCCATTCTGTATAGGCTTTTTTCATTTTTATTGCCCAGATGTAGTACTTTGCATTTCTCCCTGTTAAAAACCATTCTGTTAGTTGCTGCCCACTTCTCCAGTTTATTTATATCTTTTTGAATCCTCTCTCTCTCTTCTCTAGTATTAGCTATCCCTCCTTTGTGTCATCAGCAAATGTAATCAGTTTACCCTCAATTCCTTCATCTACTGTAAATCGTTGATAAAGATGTTGAACAATACAGGGCCCAGGACAGAGCCCTGTGGTACCCCACTTGAGACATTCTTCCAACTGGATGTGCAGCCATTTACGACCACTCTTTGGGTCCGATCACTAAGCCAGTTATGAATCCACCTAACAGTTGCCTTGTCCATTCCATACTTAGTCATTTTTTCAATAAGGATTGTATGAGAGACTTTGTCAAATGCTTTGCTGAAGTCAAGATATACTATATCTACAGCATTTCCTTGATCCACCCAATCAGTGATTCCGTCATAGAAGGAAATTAAGTTAGTCTGACATGACTAATTAGTTACAAACCCATGCTGACTCTGTTTAATCACTTCATTCTTATCCAGGTACTGACATACATGTTGTTTAATAATTTGTTCAAAGATCTTTCCTGGTATAGAAGTCAGACTCACCGGCCTATAGTTGCCTGGGTCCACCTTCTTCCCCTTTTTGAAGATAGGAACAACATTTGCTCTTCTCCAGTCTTCTGGCACTTCTCCTGTTCTCCAAGAATTTTCAAAGATTATGGAGAGGGGTTCAAAAATTTCTTCTGCTATCTCATTCAGTACTCTGGGGTGTAATTCATCTGGACCTGGAGACTTGAATTCATTTAGGTTAGCTAAGTGTTTCCTCACTATCTTTCTGTTTATAGATATCCTGGATTCTTCTATTCTCTTAATAGGACAGTGAAGAACAGTTGATGTTACATTTCCTTTCTGAGAGAAAACAGATGCAAAATAGGAATTTAAAAGTTCAGCCTTCTCAACATCCTGTCTTACCATTTCATCATTTTCATCCTGTAAAAATCCTAAAGCATCTTTGACTTTTCTTTTACTTTTGACATATCCCCAAAATCCTTTATTATTGCTTTTGACATCTCTTGCAAGCCTCAATTCATTTTCAGCTTTAGCTAATCTGATTTGTGCCCTGCAGGTTCTGCAGACAGCATTATATTCTTCTTTAGATATGCCTCCCTCTTTCCATTTCATAAACATTTTTTTCTTCCTTTTTAGCATGTGCTTAAGTTCTGTGTTCATCCATCCTGGTTTCCTTAAATGCTTCCTATTCTTCCCTCTTTTCGGAATTGTTAACAACTGTGCTTTGAGAATTTCATTTTTCAAGATTTCCCATCCTTCCTGGACATTTTTGTCTTTAAAGATATCCAGCCATTGGATCCCTCCAATTCTCTTTCTGAATCCCTTAAAATCTGCCTTTCTGAAATCTAACCTTGACGTCTGAGTCTTCAAAGTTCTTCCGCCTCTAGTTATCCAAAATTCTAAAATAGCATGGTCGCTACCTCCTAGGGTCCCAGCCACTTTTACCTCCTCAACCATTTCCTCCGTTTTTTCACCATATTTCCGTTTTTTTCATAAATAAACACAAGACTTATCGAAGAAATTTTATCACTAACATGAAGTACAATATGTCACGAAAAAACAATCTCAGAATCAGTGGGATCCATTAAAGCTTTCCAGAGTTATAACCTCATAAAGGGACAGTGGTCAGAATTGTAAAAATTGGCCCGGTCATTAAGCTGCAAACTGGCTCTGTCGCTAAGGGGTTAAGATGAGAAAAAGATACAAATTTATGACCATCAAAGATGTCATTTAATTTAGAAATACCCCAGTCAGCCCAAGTAGAATGCAAATCGAATGAATAAACAGAGGCCAGAAAAGAGAGAAGAAGCCTCAACAGGAGTTGAATCCTAGAAAAACCACTCTTAAATTTAAAAAACTTCCTCCAAGCCACAATAGCAGCCATAACAATTGGATGATTAGACTGAGATAAATGCTTAGATGTCAATAGATTCAAAATAAGAGAACAAGGAGGGGAATTTTTATTATAATAAAATTCCAAGTCCGCCCATGAAGGTATATGGCCAGTTGACCACCAACATAGACTTTGTTTAATAAGATTAGAGTAATCGTAAGCTGAGATGTTAGGCAGTCCCATATGTTATGAATGAGTCACCGTAGGAGGCAAAAACAGAAATACTAGCTAAGTCCAGAAAACCAGAGAAGTTGGCAGCTATCGGATTGCAGACCCCTGAACCTATCAACAACTAGCAGTAGCTGTGGGGGGTTCCTACGGTGCCCTAGACCCCTCGATCACAGCCGGAGAACTATATAGCCTAAAGACAGAAAGGGAAATCTAAACTGCCCCAGAGCAGACCCCAAAGCAATAGGCAGCCCCCAACATATAATGACGGTGAAGCAAGATGAAAAAACACTCACACAGATAGAAAGATAGGCTGAGCAAATGATGGGGCCCAAGCTAACTAAATAGAACAGGATAGGAAAGCTGTTGTCTGCAATCCGCCAAAAACCCTATCAAAACAAGGGCCAACAGGCTGATAGGGAAAAAGGCCCTGAAGACGCTAGGCTTCAAAAAGACTAAATCAGCACTCAGGTATTTTCTGAAGACAGAGCAAAAAGGAATTCAACTCACCCCAGCAGGGAATGGCAGAAATTCAGAAAAACAAGGCAAAACAAAACACAAATGCAAAAAGCAGTACAGAAAACTTAGCTTTTGAGGAGCAGGAATCAGACTGGTCTCCTAGAATCCCTCAGAGACATCACCAGCAAGGCAGCAGGGCGTCGGCTTCCTTATATCCAGTCAGCAATTCCCGTCACCCAGTCATCATCATCATACCCAGGTGCTTGGTAATCAGCCTCACTACCTTCCTTCACCAGAAGAGGGAGTTCATCAGACCTCAAGGGTGAAGGGGGAAATGAACTCACAACACCCATACCTCCACGAAACGTATGTTTGTATAACTGATTTGAAGCAATACGGGACTTTTTATTTCCCCAAATAAATTAAGGCGTGTCTGCAGACTAGTTAAATAAGAAGTGGAAATAAGCAGGGGAAGGGATCTGAAAACATAGAGGATTTTGGGAAGGAATATTGATTTGGCTACTAGAGATTTTCCCCACCAGGACAATTCTTTGTCCACGTAAAAATTAAGGCCTTTAGAAATGGAGGAGATTAGGGAATCTAGGTTAGTGGAAATCAGAGATCCAAGGTTTCTAGAAAACCGCAGACCTAAATAAACAATTTCTCTCTCCGCCCAACCCCAAGAAGAGACAGCCTTTATACTCCTGATTTCAGCATTGGTGAGGTTAAATTGGAAAATTTTGGATTTGGACTCATTAATCTTAAAATAGGAAAAGGAGGAAAATTTTTGAAGAAGGGATTGTAAATGTGGACTAGAGGAGCAGGGATTAGTGAGAGACAGGAGGACATCATTAGCATATAGACTGATCTTAAACTCCTGACGATCTGTTCGAACACCCTCTATGGAGGATTGATCTCTGATTAATTGGGCTAGCGGTTCTATTGCAAGGACAAAAAGCAATGGAGAGAGGGGACAACCCTTCCGGGTACCATTAGAAATTGGAAATGGGGAGGAAAAGTGATTATTAATGTAAATTTTTGCTTGAGGGTCAGAATATAAAGCCATAAATTTGGTGATAAAATCTAAATTAAATCCAAATTTTAGTAGGGAGCATCGGAGAAAGGTCCAATTCAAGCGATCAAATGCTTTTTCTGCATCTAATGAAATTAGAGCAGAAGGAAGTTTTTGGGAATTAATTAGCTTTATAATATTTATCAGCCATCTGGTCCCTTAAATGGACTGCCGATGTTTGATAAAGCCAATTTGCTCCGTCGAAATTAATTTAGGCAGTATAATAAGATGATTAGCTAAAATTTAGAATAAATTTTGAGGTCAGTATTTATTAATGAAATGGGATGATAATTAAGAATTTGATCAGGATTAGTATTGGGCTTGGGAATTAGTACAATTGTAGCATCTAAATTTTCTCTAGGGAAGGAACCAACAGACGCAGCGGCATTAAAAAGTTTAGTTAAATGGGGGACAAGAATGTCACGGAAAGACTTATAATTGTTACTATAACCATCGGGACCAGGGGCTTTATATGACTTTAATTGACTAATGGTGTCACCAATCTCTTTAGCAGTAGAAGGAGCAGATAAAAAATCTGCGTCCACAGAGTTGAGATTTGGAAGGTTAACCGAAGATAAAAAATTATTAACAGAGTCCGCATCTGGAGCGGGAAGAGAGGGATCAGACGACGCACAGTTTTTCAGCTATATTGGTGAGTGCTGCATATTTCTCCTTTTTTGCTTCACATTGAAATACAAATCACTTACCAGAGGGATTCAGCAAGAATATTGTAAACAATTTTAAAGAAAAGTAGATTGCGAATTTTATTATTTGTTTCTTTCAGGTAATTTCAAATGAATCCTTTAAAAGACATTTTGAATAGAATTTCCAGGTTTGTGGATTTTTTTTTTATGTACATTATCCTGTCCATTGAGGGTGTCTTACCTGGCCACATCCAGGGGCATTGCATACAAATGGTCTGTCATCACTCATATTCTATGGGTCCTTGTGATTACCTATGTGAGAGAGAGGGTTATAATATGAGCATATATATATATATATATATATATATATATATATATATATATATATATATATATATATATATATATGAGGTCACACTTTTATATGTTTAAAACAAACAGCAAAAACTTTAATCTATGTCTATATTACAACTTTATTAATATGTTGAGTTTCTGATCAGTGGGGATCTGGTCTGATCTCTTACCAACTATATCTAAGAATAAAGGGGCGGCAGCGCGGCCTCTTCACGGTTTTATGTGCTCTTGGCCACCCTGTGCCACAGACAACCCCATTCACATGAAGGCTGTCACTTCTGGGAGTCTCAGATACCGGACCCCACTGATCATAAACTACTGGCATATCCTACTGATATCCTATCATAATAAGCCATCACTTTATGAGAAGGGAGCGCAGTTTAAGTATTCTCAATTGCTGAAGGGGGTATAAGGGAACAGAAGACAACACATATGTACATTAGTTCTGCTTGTTCACATTTTGGTCTACTGATTTAATGCATAAAGTCCCACGAAGTTCTGGGCACCATACAAACAATAGTAGGATGTTCTTTTTCAGATCTGTGTATTGTGCCGTTCTTATGGAAATGCTCATGTCACTTAACAAGTAGGTGTCATCATCTTTGAATCTTCTCGACACTGTCCAATTGATGCTGACCCTGTAATTGTATGGGCACATCACGTCTGAAAGATGCTGGCGTACCCGGATAGTTTTTGAATCAGAACATGCTTCAGGAAAGTGACTGCTGTATTTTTCCTGGTTGTTTTTGCCGTCATAGTTTTTCTGTTTTTTTTTTACATATAATAAAGTGGTGGCTTCCAAGCGGGGTCAAGTCATTGTATTCGAAGCCTGGAGCAGTTAAAAGAAGTAACATGAGGGCGGATCACGTGCACTGCAAGTTGTTGTTTTCCAATGCTATGCATAGCTTCATTATTTTTAACATTTATTGATCGCTTTTCCAGATGGGTTGCAGGCAGAACCCTCCTGAAAAAGACGCCGTGCAAACATATCCTACGACTGTAGAGGGACAGAATATCGACAAGCAGAGAGGTAATGCCCAGTTGTCTACTTATTACATTCCAAGTAGACTAATGAAGGAAAATCACAATGCTAAGGCTATGTTCACATGTTGCATTTTTTTCTGTAGGCAAAACACGCTTCCTTGCCAGTAAAGAAGCTGCTTAGAAAAAGCAGGTTTTGCTGCATTTTTGCAGCTTCTTTTAGTTCAAATTATGAGCGATTTGTCTACAGTACACGTTTAATAAAGTTAGTTTTATTCAACTAAAAGGTTGCGTTTTTTGCACTCATTGCTGTCTATGATGAAGAAACTCTGGGGAAAAAAAAGATGCAAAAAAACACTGAAAAAATTGCAGCCTGTCAATTCTCAAAAATGCAGCAGTTTTCCATAAAAAAAAAAAAAATCTTGTGCGTGAGATTTCTGAAATCTTATAGCTTTTGCTGGCCTGGTACTGTAAAAAGCAGCTTTTAATTTGCATACAAAAACGTAACGTGTGAACATAGCCTTAAAAATATTGTTATTTCATAAGGAATATGAATATTTACTAAAACAGACATGTCCGCACAGAGGGCACATCCTGGTTTATAGCTCTGTTGCAGCCTCTGTGGTATAATACATCTTCTACATATATCTCAGTGTTAAAGCTATGTCCTTCGCATCCATTTATGCTTTTATTAAGGCATAAAATAAAGAAAGAAAAGTCACTTGGCAATTATTTCTTTTGTTCTAAATCTCCCACCTTTTGTGTCTCCATGGTAACAGACTACAAACAAACCACATGTAGTCTGATCCTGCACTTCCTTCCATAGCTGCTGCAGACACACACTAATAAGAGATTTTTAATCGAGACTATTTGCCAATTATTTTAATTATTGACGCAGTGCGAACCTTCAAGTATTGGTGACAAGGTGTCTGTATATCATGCAGGATCAAAACCAATGATTATATCACTAGCAATAAGGGGACTCAATGGGCTGGGAAAATAACACTGTGTCCACATTTAGGATAGGAAGGCATTGCAAAACCAAATGCAGGTTTGCTAAAAGACCCAGTATATGACGCTTGTGTCATTGTCCACATTCCCCATATTCTGGGTTTTTTTTCGGGGTAATAATAGGGAAGCACATACTTGACCTAAACGTACCTAAGGTCATCATACAAATAGTGGGGTATTCACTTCCATCCATCATTTAGGGCACGGAAATGGAGGAAAAACTAATCCTAGAAGATACTAAAAGACGGAAAAAGACACATTTTTGCTCTTCCAGGATCCATTTCCAATGTAGGCATAACCAGAAGGCTGTAAAGGTCGCATTGCTTTGACTGGATTTTCAGTAAACATTTACCATTTCCCAAATCGGCAAAAAGGTAACGTCCTGAGAATGTAAGTCCTGTCAATGGGTTTTAGCAAATTTGGATAAAATGTGCAAATCAGAAAATGCAAATGGTCACTGGAAACATCCAGATACCTTAGCTTCTGCCTATCTCACATTACAAGACACGATACATTTTAGAACGAACAAGGTTCAAAGTTATAAATCTCTTACACCTCTGTGTTACAAGCCATGTTCTTTGCAACCAATATTGTTTTTATTAATACAAAGTTCAAGTAAAAAAAAAAAGGCGGCTAATTTATTATTCTTGAAAATATCTGTGTCTCCATGGTAACAGACTACAAACAAATCATATGTAGTCTGATCCTGCAGTTCTGCTTCCTATCATTGGTGGAAAGTAGGAAAATGCAAATGGTCAACAGAAAAATCCAGAAATCAGGAAAGTTCTTTGTTTCGGCCTATCTCACTTTACAACACACGATACACTGTAGAGGAAACACACAGAAGGAAGAAGAGATTTTCTCTTTTCATATTGTTTTTGGCTGGGTTTACTGTTCCCTAAAGCCCCAACATAACTCTCTTTCTTCACTATCATTAAAACGCTTTTTTTATTTTTTATTCATTTGAATCCTTGCAGCTCGTTGTCTTTTAGGTGCAATTAAATAAACTATATGCTAAAAATCCACAGATGAAGTAGGGTCGAAATGCACGTCAGGGTGTGAGGCGGAGGCCGATGTGGTGACATATTGTAATTTTATTTTTGGGCAAGTCTGACTATAATGCATCTTTATCTTTTTACCATTGATTCCATTTTCTGTATTACTTTGCACCATATGTGTGCATTACATTGCACCAAATTTCTAAAGATCTAACTTTCAGAAAACTTCGTGGATATACATACCTGCCCTATTGTCATTCCTTAGTAGTATTCTGCAGTCTGGTGGCTAAGGGTACCGTTACACTTAGCGATGCACCAGCGATCCCGACAACGATATGGATCGCTGGTGCATCGCTAAGTGGTCGCTAGTGAGCTGCCACACAGGCAGATCTCACCAGCGACATAGCAGGGGTCGGGGGTCGCTACTTACCTGTCAGATGAGGCGATCCTGACGTCCTCCCGCCCGCGTCGCTCGTCGGTGCCACCGGAAGCCCAGCAGGAAGCGCCCGACGAGAAATGATCCAGGACCTTCTCGCGTGACCAGCTATGAGCAGCGGGGGAGCGGTCGGAGGTAAGTATCACATGTAGCGATATCGCTAGCAATATCGCTGCTACGTCACAAAATCGGTGACTTTACAGCGATATTGCTAGTGATATCGCAGTGTGTAACGGGGGCTTAACCCTTGTTTTGCCTTCATTATTTAGTGTCTCTCATCGTCCTCCCCTTGCTTTCATTGCGTCTTGATTTTAATTACCATATCAACGTTTAATTTTTTATTGTGTAGTTGTGTACTTCAATAAAATATTTAGTGTTTATATACAGTACATTTGTCTGATTTCTGATTATTACGGAGTAGCACATGATATTTTAAGGATTACTCGTGTTGGTTTATACATAAAGCCTGTATGGACCCACTGGATGGTGTTCAATGGATAAAGGATAGAGGTCAGAGTTACAAACGTTCTGCACTGTACACAGACGAGGATGTGTGACCCCAGTAGTGTCCCTACAGTAGTAGGGATAAATCAACACTCACTAATAAAGAACAAGCATATCAACTGCACCCCCTCTGCCAAAATTATATTAAAACAATGCCCCATCCCTAAAATAATCACCTTGTCCCTTTCATCTGTTAGAAGGCACAGCTTCAAAACGTTTTGTTATGAATGTGTTTGAAATTAAAATATTAAGTTACACCCTATTCAAAGAAAGGGGGATAACTTACTGATCACTGGTGGTCTGACAGCTGGGAACCCCAGTGATTCTGAGAACAGGACTCGAACACAGAAAAGGGCTCTGCAGGGCCCATCTTGAATGATGTGGATAAGAGCATGCTTATAGACAATGGAGCATAGGTCGAGCATGCGCATATCCAACGCATTCAAGACAGTTCCAGAGCTCGTGTTCTCAGACTCGCTGGAGGTCCCAGCAATTAGAAAGGTATGCCGCATCCTGCAGTGGAAAAGGGGTAACTTACTGTTTTAGGAATAATCCTTTTAACATATCAGGAGAGAGATGTGCTCCTGTGGTTAGAAGAGGGTTGCATAAAGTGGCTTGTGAAAGAATTCATCCCCCAACATTTTTTGTGTTTTGCTGCATCACAACGTGGATTTTCACGTTTTTTTTTTTTTGGAGGGTTTGCATCAATTCATGTAAAGAACCATGCCCACAGCTGTGAACATTTTAGGTTTAATTATTTTTGTGAAGCAAAGAACAAATAGGACAAAATAACTGAAAACTTCAGTGTGCACAACTATTTACCCCCCCTAAAGTCAGTACTTTCTAGAGCCTCCTTTTGGGGCAATTACAGCTGCAAGTCGCTATGGATAAGACTCTAAGAGCTTTCCACATTCCATGGCAGTGGGATTTTTGCCAATTCCTCAAGTCAAAACTGCTCAAGCTCCTTCAAGTTAGATGGTTTTCTCTGGTGAACAGCAATCTTCATGTCTGACCACACATTCTCAATTAAATTAAGGTCTGGGTTTTGATTAGGTCACTCCAAAACCTTTACAAGTTTCCCCTTTAAACCACTCGAATGTTGCTTTAGCAGTATACATTGGGTCATTGTCTTGATGGAACTTGAACCTCTGTCCCAGTCTCAAATCACTGACAGACTGAAACAGGTTTTGCTCCAAAACATCCTTGTATTTCTCACCATCCATCTTCCCCTTGACTCGGACCATTTTCCCTTTTGCCTAAAAACATCCCCACAGCATGATGCTGCCATCACGTTTCACTGTGGGGATGGTGTTCTTGGGGTGATGAGCTGTGTTGGTTTGGCACCAAACATAGGGTTTACCTTGGTGGTCAAAAAGTTTAATTTTGCTCTCATCTGACCACAGAAACTTCCTCCATATATTTGGGGAGTCTCCCTCGCATTTTAGCAAACTCAAAATGAGCCTTACAGTTTGTATGTAAGTAAAGGCTTTTTTTTCTGCCTACTGTTCCATAAAGGCCACCTCTATGGAGTATACGGCTTATTATGGTCCTATAGACAGATACTCCAGTTTTCGCTTGAGAACTCTGCAGCTCCTTCAGGGTTACCTTTGGTCTCTGTGCTGCCTCTCTGACTAATGCCCTTCTTGCCTGGGCTGAGAGTTTTTTGGTGGGTGCCCTCTCTTGGCAGGTTCGTTGTGGTACCATAATCTTTCTATTTGATGATAATGGATTTGATGGTGCTCCGGGGAATCAAAGATTGGGATTTTTTTTTTTTTAAATAACCCAACCCTGATTTGTACTTCTCAACAACTTTGTTCCTGACTTGTCTGGAGGTCTCCTTGGTTTTTATGGTGTTTGGTTAGTGATGCCTCTTGCTTTATGAGAGTATTTCTCAACTTTAGTGCTCAAGACCCACCAACAGGTTATGTTTTCAGGATTTCCTTAGTATTGCACAGGTGATGGAATTAATGCTTGAGCAGGTGTTGAAATCGCCTGTGCAATGCTAAGGATATCCTGAAAACTTGACCTGTTGGTGGGTCTTGAGGACTGGAGTTGAGAAACACTGCTTTATGGTGTTGCAGCCTCTGTGGCCTTTCAGAACAGGCGTGTGTATATATGTATATACAGTGCCTTGCGAAAGTATTCGGCCCCCTGGAACTTTTCAACCATTTCCACATACCATGTTTCAAACATAAAGATACCAAATATATATTTTTGGTGAAGAATCAACAAGTGGAACACAATTGTGAAGTTGAACAAAATTTATTGGTTATTTTAAATTTTTGTGGAAATGCAAAACTGAAAAGTGGGGCGTGCAATATTATTTGGCCCCTTTACTTTCAGTGCAGAAAACTCACTCCGGAAGTACATTGTGGATTTCTGAATGATCCAATGTTGTCCTAAATGACTAATGATGATAAATATAATCCACCTGTGTGTAATCAAGTCTCCGTATAAATGCACCTGCTCTGTGATAGTCTCAGGGTTCTGTTTGAAGCACAGAGAGCATCATGAAGACTAAGGAACACAACAGGCAGGTCCGTGATACTGTTGTGGAGAAGTTTAAAGCCGGATTTGGATACAAAATGATTTCCAAAACTTTAAACACCCCAAGGAGCACTGTGCAAGCGATCATATTGAAATGGAGGGAGTATCATACCACTGCAAATCTACCAAGACCCGGCCGTCCCTCTAAACTTTCACTCAAACAAGGAGAAGACTGATCAGAGATGCAGATAAACCTGTTAGCACAGCTGTGGAAAGTGGTGCTACAAGTAGGATCCCAATCCGTAACCGTATATAGTACAAAAACTTGGCACACACAATATATCTGTGAATCCAGTGACAAGTAATTTAATGGTGCACAGTACATACAGATAGACGTTTCGGTCTCATTGACCTTCATCAAAGGCCTTCTGACTAACGGTGGACACCGTGTCTTTGCCCAAACGCCACTCATCTACCGGTCAGATAATACCGCACTTTAGCGCTACTCTTCCACACAGGGGATTCCTATTTCTGGCCCTGTTTTACTTAGCTGTCTAGGAAGTAACAGTACATTACCTAGTACTTTGATGAAGGTCAAAGAGACCGAAACGTCTATCTGTATGTACTGTGCACCATTAAATTACTTGTCACTGGATTCACAGATATATTGTGTGTGCCAAGTTTATGATCAGAGATGCAGCCAAGAGGCCCATGATCACTCTGGATGAACTGCCGAGATCTACAGCTGAGGTGGGACAGTCTGTCCATAGGACAACAATCAGTTGTACACTGCAGAAATCTGGCCTTTATGGAAGAGTGGCAAGAAGAAAGCCATTTGTCAAAGATATCCATAAAAAGTGTCGGTTAAAGTTTGCAACAAGTCACCTGGGAGACACACCAGACATGTGGAAGAAGGTGCTCTGGTAAGATGAAACCAAAATCAAACTTTTTGGCAACAATGCCAAAAGATATGTTTGGCGTGAAGGCAACACAGCTCATCAGCCTGAACACACCATCCCCATTGTCAAACATGGTGGTGGCAGCATCATGGTTTGGGCCTGCTGTTCTTCAGCAGGGACAGGGAAGATGGTTAAAATTGATGGGAAGATGAATGGAGCAAAATCCAGGACCATTCTTGAAGAAAACCTGTTGGAGTTTGCAAAAGACCTGAGACTGTGACGGAGATTTGTCTTCCAACAAGACAATGATCCCAAACATAAAATGTTAGGGCTGGCGGAACGCACCAAATTATAAAATAGTAGTAGGTGCGTTCGCAGTCCGGGGTCCACCGTGCAGAGGCGGTACACTGCTGCTAGATAATGGCGGAAGAATTAAGTGGTGTGAAAACAGTCACACGTGGGTTACGTCACCCAATGTGAACAAGAGCGAACTCTGTTAATTCACAGAGCCGCACGACTGCTGAACGTAGATGCCGGAGCCTGTTTAGCTCACAGAGCCCGGCCAAAAGAGCGCACAGTGTATGGCAACAGAACTCTACCCCAAGGACACGGGGTTAGAGTCCCTCTAGGCCCACTGAGCGCACGGCGTCGCTGCCTATAGACGCTGGCTATGGAGTGTGGAGCACGTGCACTGAGGCGTGCCGAGTCACTGGTGAGGACTGATGCCTGACTCAACCTATGCCCTACCTACGCCTAAGCCTGGGCGCTAGCAGGCTAGGCTGCACAACACATGCGTACCAAGGGTAGGGGTTTCTTAATGAGTCATTCACCAGAGACATTCATACGTGCATACATCACTCACTCCTCATAGTCTGAAAATACAGTCTATCCTAGCGCATGGCCGAGCGGCCATGCCAACCTTTTATAGCCGCGAGCGTCCGGGACCTTCCTGGCTTCTCGGATGGGCCAATCCGAACAGGAGCAGGACCTAAGCACGTGACCTTCGATCTCCAATGGGAGATCACTCCACGGGCATGCTCAGTGGCCCGACATGGGGACTTAGTCCCTGGAGACTCGATGCTGAGCAGCATGTATTGCCATAGCTGTGCCAGAGGTGGCAGCAGCAAGCAAACCCACGGAGCTGGTCTGGGCAGAGCGCCTGGACCGACGAGTTTGCTGAGCAACCTCCTCTGCAGGTCGGCGCACCGTCAAAAAGGCGCATGCGCCGCCAAACGCATACTGCGCACGGCCTGCGCCCCCAGTGATAAAGATAGGGGACGCAGGACGCATGCAGCGTCATGCGCCGGTAGGCGGAGCTACCGGTGGAGGCGTGGCAGGGGGCGTGGCTTAGCGGCGGCCGTGCGCAGGCCGTCGCTGCGCTCAAAAGCGCTAATGTGAAACTAGCCTGAGGCTCGGGATTCTCGCTGTGCAGCGACAGCAATCCGACGCCTAACAAAAGTAAAATCTACAATGGAATGGTTCACAAATAAACGTATCCAGGTGTTAGAATGGCCAAGTCAAAGTCCAGACCTGAATCCAATCGAGAATCTGTGGAAAGAGCTGAAAACTGCTGTTCACTAACGATCTCCATCAAACCTCACTGAGCTCGAGCTGTTTGCAAAGGAAGAATGGGCAAGAATTTCAGTCTCTCGATGTACAAAACTGATAGTGACTTACCCCAAGTGACTTGCAGCTGTAATCGCAGCAAAAGGTGGCGCAACAAAGTATTAAGTTAAAGGGGCCGAATAATATTACACGCCCCACTTTCCAGTTTTTGTATTTTCACAAAAATTTAAAATAATCAATAAGTTTTGTTCAACTTCACAATTGTGTCCCACTTGTTGTTGATTCTTCACCAAAAATTTACATTTGGTATCTTTATGTTTGAAGCATGATATGTGGGAAAAGATTGAAAAGTTCCAGGGGGCCGAATACGTTAGCAAGGCAATATATATATATATATATATATATATATATACATACATACAGTGCCGACAAGTAGTATTCAACCCCCTGCAGATTTAGCAGGTTTACACATTCGGAATTAACTTGGCATTGTGACATTTGGACTGTAGATCAGCCCGGAAGTGTGAAATGCACTGCAGCAAAAAAGAATGTTATTTCTTTAATTTTTTTTTAAATTGTGAAAAGTTTATTCAGAGGGTCATTTATTATTCAACCCCTCAAACCACCAGAATTCTGTTTGGTTCCCCTAAAGTATTAACAAGTATTTCAGGCACAAAGAACAATGAGCTTCACATGTTTGGATTAATTATCTCTTTTTCCAGCCTTTTCTGACTATTTAAGACCCTCCCCAAACTTGTGAACAGCACTCATACATGGTCAACATGGGAAAGACAAAGGAGCATTCCAAGGCCATCAGAGACAAGATCGTGGAGGGTCACAAGGCTGGCAAGGGGTATAAAACCCTTTCCAAGGAGTTGGGCCTACCTGTCTCCACTGTTGGGAGCATCATCCGGAAGTGGAAGGCTTAGGGTACGTGCACACGCTGCGGATTCCGCTGCGTTTTGGCCGCTGCGGACCCGCAGCAGTTTTAGCTGCGGTGTACAGTACCATTCAAATGAATGGGAAAAAAAAAACGCTGTGCCGACGGTGCGGAAAAATCCGCGCGGATTTGCTGCGGAAAAATCCGCGCGGATTTGCTGCGGAAAAATCCGCGCGGATTTGCTGCGGTTTGGAATCCGCAGAAAGAATTGCATGTCAATTCTTTCTGCGGAAACCGCTGCGGGTTCCTATCTCCACCATTGTGGAGATAGTGAATCCGCAGGACCAAACCGCAGGCAAAACCGGATTCCGCAGCGGATTCCGCAGCGTGTGCACGTACCCTTATGGAACTACTGTTAGCCTTCCACGGCCTGGACAGCCTTTGAAAGTTTCCTCCCGTGCCGAGACCAGGCTTGTCCGAAGAGTCAAGGCTAACCCAAGGACAACAAGGAAGGAGCTCCGGGAAGATCTCATGGCAGTGGGGACATTGGTTTCAGTCAATACCATAAGTAACGTACTCCACCGCAATGGTCTCCGTTCCAGACGAGCCCGTAAGGTACCTTTACTTTCAAAGCGTCATGTCAAGGCTCTTCTACAGTTTGCTCATGATCACTTGGAGGACTCTGAGACAGACTGGTTCAAGGTTCTCTGGTCTGATGAGACCAAGATAGAGATCTTTGGTGCCAACCACACACGTGACGTTTGGAGACTGGATGGCACTGCATACGACCCCAAGAATACCATCCCTACAGTCAAGCATGGTGGTGGCAGCATCATGCTGTGGGGCTGTTTCTCAGCCAAGGGACCTGTCCATCTGGTCCGCATCCATGGGAAGATGGATAGCACGGCCTACCTGGAGATTTTGGCCAAGAACCTCCGCTCCTCCATCAAGGATCTTAAGATGGATCGTCATTTCATCTTCCAACAAGACAACGACCCAAAGCAAACAGCCAAGAAAACCAAGGCCTGGTTCAAGAGGGAAAAAATCAAGGTGTTGGAGTGGCCTAGTCAGTCTTCTGACCTTAACCCAATTGAAAACTTGTGGAAGGAGCTCAAGATTAAAGTCCACATGAGACACCCAAAGAACCTAGATACAGTATATATATATATTTTTTTTTTTTAATGACAAGTGAGACTTAGATTGCGCACACATGGACTTCCTTTCACCACGCCTGTGACTTATGAAGGTAATTGCTTGCACTAGAAATTTTTAGGGGTTTAATTACAAAAGGGGTGAATACATATGCCCGTGCCAATTTTTAGTTATTTGATCCCATAAATTTTATTTATGCCTATATTTTTCTCACTTCACCATCTTGGACTATTTAGTGCTGATGCATCGCACAAATCAGATTACAAAAATTATTTGAACACAGGCTTTAATGCAACAAAACAGTTAAAAAGCCAAGGGGGTAAATAATTTCACAAGCCACTGTAACCTGGACACAATTGTAGCAAACCCTTAGCAGAATGATAAACTGAAAAATTGATTTTGCATTCACAACAACATATTTTCCCATTCTTGAGACTAGCAAGGAACTGAATAAGAAGAACCTATTAGAAAGTAGAACTTTTCAAATATGCTGATTCAGAAAGTTTCGCCTCAATTTAGGTTTTGCTTAGAAAGGGGGGCACTGTGAAAACAGACTCAATCCTCAATCAACTGAGCACAACCTGTAGTCATTCAGCTGTGATGCGCTAATATATCAGGTCAATATCTGCAGGGAGCAGCATAATACACAGCGACACACAGGAACAGAAGCTCAGCTCAGGCAGAGTGACCATGGTAGGACAGAAATAGGGCATCGGCACTGTCTGGATGTCGGAGCTCCCAGTGGAACAGAATAAAGTCTTGGATCATCCATACAACATCTGATTTCTCCATACAAATTGCAATTCTTAACACAGGAAACTGGGTTTGATCTTGGACACTTCTTGTTAAATGTTGACGTATAAAAACAGGTGCAAGAAACAGAAAGACACCTGGATGGAATATGGATGAAAAAGGGATGATTTTTTATACTCTTCTGGACCTAGACCAAAGCCTTTTTCACATGTCTAATTTTTTCCCAGTATGTGAAAAACTGAACGATGTCCATCAGTGTGCTGGATCAGATTTTAATCAAAGTTTGTTCTGTATATCAGTTTTTACCATCATATTTTTTGTATGCAAGTTACTACTAGACAGCACTAGGATGCAACTAAGACGCCGACTTGTGCGCTGCCCGAGACTTTCATGGACCCCCAGACTTGAATGTGCGAGTTTGAGCTATGACTGGGATCAAAAACGGATGTCTCCATTATTTTTTGGGAAGGTGATCGACACTTAGGCCCAAAGACTCCAACAGATACATGTTCAATTAGGTCGGGATCACACATGTGAGAAACATGGCTGAGTCTCACCTGTTAATGCCCGGCACTGCCGCTGGAACTCGGGAACGGAGCGAACGGCTGCCTGTATTGCTATGCACTGCACTGATTATAGCTCTCAATGAAATCTCTCTGTCTGCATACAAGATGTGGAATAATAATCCCATAATGGGCTATTTCCCAGACTGTGGATAATGTAGTGACTGCTCTGCCTCCTAGCGATCCCGAATGGAGGAAAGCTGCCCCATGTTCCAACTCCGCACCCCTCCTTCTCCTTGGTGCTGTCTGGAAATAGCGGAGCACTGTACTCAGCTTATTCTGGCAGTCCCATAGCCAATGAACAGAGCGGAGGTCAAGTATGTGCATTTTTGCGCCATTACAACGGAGCTCTGCAGAGACTGGTACTCGGGATTGCTGGCAACACTCTAACCCCCCCGAATGACCAGTAAGCAAGGTTCTCCAATTCTATAGTTAGGGGATAACTATTTGAAGGGGTTGTCCGGGACTATTTTTCACTATGGGCCTAAAAACTTACGGGCAGGTAGTAGCTAACATAGGCCACTACCTGCCTGTCATATCCGGCGGCTGCTCAGAGTAGTCACTGACCGCTCCTGCTGAGTATTCAGCTGCTCCAGGTCAAGAGAGCAGCTCTTCTTCGCGGCTCTGTCTACAGGGCGTGACAGCCGACATCATGCTGATTGACAGCCGACACCCTGCAGTACAGCATCTGGAAGCCGGCTGTCAATCAGCACAACGTTGGCAGTCACTCCCTGTGGACAGAGCAGAGGGGAAAAAGAAGAGCTGATCTGTCATCGGAAGCTACAGAATCACCGGCAGAATCTGTGTCGGCAGAGAGCGGCGCCGGGCATAACAGGCAGGTAGGCAGCGACTCTCTGCCTGATAGTCCTTAAGCAAAAAGTAAAAAAAATAAAATAAATAATTAAATATATATTGGTCCTGGTTAACCCCTTTAATAGGTTAAAAAGTGTATTTACAAATGTAACATTAGGTTTAACAAAAATGGTGAAAAAAAAAAAGTCATAAACCCGCCATTACTTGGTAAATGGTACATTGTCTTGTGCAGACATTACAAAAGCACCGACACTTTTTCTGAAGAATGTATAGGGGCCATCTAAAAAAAAATAATAGTTTTGCTGAAAAGTGTTTATGTCCTCGCAGCAAAAAAACAAAAACAAAAAAGTCTCCTGCATAAAAACATAAGACCTCGTTCACACACATCAGGAATAAATAAGAGTTTTTGTGAGAGACAACACTGATGATGACACGACCACCGGACGCCCCACAATATTAGGGGCGTCCCTGCCACCAGCCACGATGTAGAAGGATCATACAGGAGCGTCCATGTCGGATGATGGCGGGAGGACGTTAACGGGGCGGGACGGTGGAAATAGCGGAGCACCGGGAGACAATAAACGTTATTACGGAGACCACGACAGACGGCGTGATCGGGAAGCCACTGTCGAGTCGCCATGGAAACATGGATCACCCGCACAGGGCTGATAGTCAGTCGCCATCACCAGACAGGGAACATTCTAAACAAGTCACTGGTGGGACTAGGACTGGTCCTGGGGGGCGAGGGAGAAGAAGGATGCTGTTACCATGGTAACCAGACACCATGGCAGACGGCGCACAAAGCTGCAGCCCAGGCCCCTGCTCCTCAGCATCAGTCCTCCATCCTCCTACCTGACAGTATAGGGGGAAGGTCACCGTCTCGGCAGCGCCGATCGCTGACGACTACCAATATGCTCCGCCATGTTACCGTGCAGCGGCAGGTTATATCGCGACAGCTGCCACCTCCGTGTTTACAAACTTACCCCTTTACAAGGGCTGAACCTTGCTCAAGGCCAAATCCCACCAGCTCCCTGTCAGGATATCGCGATATCTCGCTTGACAGTAGGCCGGGGGGGGAGGGGGGAGTGCGATCGCTGCCTGCTGCTCCGGCTGTGGGACGAGGAGCCAGCACAAGGGATTACGTCATCGGAACAAGTGCGGGCCTGCCAGTAGTAGTAATGGCGGCTGCACAGCCGTGTGAGGGCGGAGCCAAAGCCGGCCGGATAGCGATGCTTTCAATTCCTAGTCGAGCGCATGCGTGTTGGAAACTACGTTACCATAGTGAGTGGAGGCCTGAGGGGGCCGCCGGTCCGCCGGATGTTATCTGGGGTCGACATGTCGTCATGGATGTACGCCCTCCGGCACTGATTCTGTCAGGGAAGTTTTCTCACTTTTGAGCTATACGTATATGTGACTCTTCAGATGTTGTATCAGTCTAGCCTGATGAAGAGACCTGAGTAGTCTGGAAAGCTTGCAATGTGTTACCATCTTTTCAGTTAGCCATTAAAAGGTATCAACCACCGAGGACTCTCAATTCTGAATATTTTGAGCTATAGAAATCTGACCACAATGCAGTGACAGAACATGTGACCACGCCTGTCCAATTGAAACGCTCACCTGAGAAAGCTGCTTTCCCATTGGAGGAGACTGCTAGGCAGGTCTGGTCACATGCTCCTCCACAACCTGTGCCACCATTGTGTATCCTGGAGCCTTGCAGAACCCTTCCTACCTATAATAATAGTGAATGCCACAAAATCATGTGCCCAACACATCTGCAAAGAATACAGATAATGTGCCGACCCCTGTAAGTCATTCTGCAGCCACGAGTAGACGGTGTGATATAGCTGCTGTAGCAGGCTAGTGGAGCTACATTTTGAATGAAACCCTATTGCAAAAAATGATCTTGAGGTCCAATGGCATGAATTACACTTAAGGGAACCTAACCGGCCCTCCATTTCTATCTTTTTTTAAACACCCTGCCTCACAAGCCCTTTATTACATTTGGCGCATTGCCAGACTTAGGCCGGGATCACACATGAGAAACACGGCCAATTCTCACGTTAAATGCGGCCGCACGCTCCGATCCGAGTGCCGGCGGCAGTGCCGGGGATTAACATGCGAGACTCGGCCGTGTTTCTCATGTGTGATCCCAGCCTTTTTAAAGTGTTTCTAAAGTCCATTTTTCTTATGCTAACGTTTTGAATAGTCAGTGGGGCGTTTGTTTCTCCAGACTAGTCATCCCACTCAACATGTTATAGCACCCCTGTGGGCGTGAAAACATAATTTACAAGAGCTGTCCTCATTGCCTGCTCTGCAAATTTTGCACATGATCCCAGCTTGCTTTCATTCACGTCATTGCTCCACATGTCAGAAAGCGAAGAAGCTGCTTCAGTTCCTTTTTTGTTCTCAGGCTTCTTGTCTGTTTCCGGACATTTGCAGTCTGCCTCTAAGGCCGGGATCACACATGCAACAAACACAGCCAAGCGGAGCGTGCGGCTGCATGTATTCCGAGTGCCGGCGGCAGTGCCGGGTATTAGGCCGGAGTCACACTAGCGATTAAATCGGATGAATTCAATGCGATAAAAAATCGCATTGCATTCGTCTCAATGTTATTCTATGTTGCTGCTCCCATCATGCGTTTTTTTAATCTGATCCGTTCCTCGGACCGAGACAATCGCAGCATGCTGCGATTGTCACCGATTTTCGGATCGGATTCGCCAATGCAAGTCTATGGGGGCGATTAAAAATCGCATTGAAAACGCACCACACGTGTGACTTGCGATTAAATCGTAAGACTTCTCCAGGTCAACAGGAAAGAGCATCAGGCATTGGCATTGGATGTCAATTTGATGCTTAGATGCGAATAAAATCGGTTCATCGCCGGAAATTCTGATGACAGACGGATTCCTGGACAAGAATTCTTTGTGCGATTTCGTACCGTTAAAATCGGTCCGAATTTTTAATGGTTGTGTGTGACTCCAGCCTTAAGATGTGAGACTAGTCCGAGTTTCTCGCATGTGTGATCCTGGCCTAAAGCCTAGAAGCGTACACCCGGCTTCAGAGGAGCAACGACTTGCACGCATCTGCAAAATATGCAGAGAGCAGGCAATGACCCACAGGGTCGTGACAACATGTTGAGTGGGACGACGAGTCTGGGGAAACCAACCCCACATTAACTAGTCAGAAGGTGATTGGCCTATTAAAAGCGGACTTTAAAAAATACTTTTTCTAAAGATCTGGTAATGTGTCAAATGTAATAAAGGGACAGTAGGCAGAGAATTTATACAGGAAGATACAAATGCTGGAGGGCCTGTGAGGTTACCTTTAAGAAAAAAAATTGTGGACAACCCCTTTTAAGTGGTGAAAAATAAAATCAGATGCTAGGAGAAAAAAAATTTGGTTTGTGTCACTATTTTCTGAAACTTGTAACCTTTTTTTTTTACTTTTTCATAAATGGAGCTGCGTGTGGAATTGGAATTTGTAACGGGCTGATGTTTTGATTGCTATAATTTCGGAGTACATAAGACATTTTCATTGTACTTTTTAGACGTGTGACGACTGATGAAAGGCAACTCTGGTGTCTTGATTATGTTTCTCGCTACAGCTAGCGATCGGTCTAATTAATTTTATATTTTTATAGTTCAGACTGTTAAGGATGTCACCTAATGATACCAAATATGTATATTTTTAATTTATTTTAATGGAAGGAAAAGGGAGTGGTTTGAATTTTTATATTTTTAAGAAACTTTATTTTTCACTTTATTTTTTTAGTCCCTTTCAGGGACTTGAATCTGCAATACTTTTAATACCATGTTATTGTACTACAGTGTAAATTGTGGTCTTTAAAGCTCAGCATATAGCTGAGCTTTAAAGCACAAGTTCCTATGGTGAACTGTGTGTCTGTGCAAAAATCACATTGACATGTCCATTTTTTTCAGGGATGACTGCCAAAAAGTAACAATACAAGTATATGGGTCCGTGAAAATTACTTCCAGCACATGAATGGTGTCAGCGTGCAGTCCATGACTGACATTGCAATGTATAGGAGAAGCTTTGTAATTTATTTATCCATAGGTGAAAAATACTGATGGCAAAAACAGACACAAGGAACAAATACTGATGAAACTCAGATCCAAAACACTTATGACACTCAGACCAATTTTTTGCTACGTCAACAAACAGGGACATCTGAATAAGGCCTTAGGGACATTGAAAAAGAGTTGGCCAGCAGTGGCAACCCCTTTAAAGAGGACCTGTTATCAGGTCAAAAGTGGACACTTTTTGCTTTTATCTTATTGCTGCTGCTCTCCTGTTTCCGGCCTATAATTCCAGGAATATGAGCCTTTTTAATGCACCAAATATTCTATAGTTTATGGACTATACAAAGAGGGCGTGGCTCACGATTCTCTGGGGGCATGTCTTCAGGCTGTTCTGATCCATCCCTTTGGTAAAAAACCATAAAAATTAACATATTGAGCACATTAAACGAAAAGGCCAATCTTTCTGGAACCATATCAAGGGTTTTAAAAAAGGGGAAGAAGTAGAATAAAATAAGAGCAAAAACTGCCCACTTTGGACCTGGTGACAGCTGTAAAAATCACTGCACTGTACTCCCTCTAGTGGCAGACATTAACAGGACCTGTCACAGATTCATACTGCCCAAACCATGGGCAGCAGGAATCAGAGCCTGGCTGAATGATTACAGACCGGCATAGTCTCCGAAATCCTTAAGCGTTTCAGACAAGATATACCTAGTTAGAAAATCTGTCTGAGGACCATTATCAAAGAAGAGACTAGGCCGGTATCGCCCCCATCAGCTTCTCCAAGTGCCGATCCGGGTAATTTTCAGAAAGTTGTGGGAAGCAGGGTGTGTTGCAGTCCGCGCTGCCGAGATTGACAAATCACCTGGGAAACAAGATGTTGTAGCAGTGTACTCCTTTATTTCCTCCTACGCGTTTCGGCGCCCTTCCTGGCACCTTCCTCAGGGATCCCTGAGGAAGGTGCCAGGAAGGGCGCCGAAACGCGTAGGAGGAAATAAAGGAGTACACTGCTACAACATCTTGTTTCCCAGGTGATCTGTGAATCTTGGCAGCGCGGACTGCAACACACCCTGCTTCCCACAACTTTCTGAAGGTTTTTCCACGTGTGAGTGGTTGGTGGAGGTCCTGCAGCAGCTGATTCTGTGATATGCTCTCAAGCCAGTTGTGGGTGACACAACTGGTATAGGTGAGTGGAACTGTATTATACCGCTCATACTTCGTGTCACTAGTGATAGGGCACTATTGCGCCTCTTGTTCCCCCCACCATTTTTTGTATTGATCCGGGTAATTGATAGCTATGGGAAAAGCTGTCAATAACCTGGCGCAGCGCTGGGAGAAACTAGCCAAGGGTCTTGCAGAATAAGTCTCGTCTCCTGCCAGAATCCGCTCAGTCTCCACAACCCCCTTTTGATTGACAGCTCTGGCTCGATAGAGCCAGAGGAGAGAGATGGGAAAACAAGCAGGTGTGAAGGTGTTTATAAAATGATTGGCCATGCCATGAAGTTTTTGAGGAAGATTTTGCTCAGTTTCTGCTCCAAAAATTCAATATGAACATACTCTGAAAAGGTGGAAAACGCCTTTATTGGCTCTTCTTATCAGTACATAATAAAACACTGATTGATTTTGTGCTCAGTCCCCACTGGTGGCCACATGACCACTGCAAACAATCTGGACACTGATCGGCTGCAGCCTTCAATATTCCATCAGCGTGGACGTCCATATAGAAAAGGGGCATGTAGGAATCCTGCCAGATTTGAACTTTTAAGAGGTGAGGTGCATCTCAAGCACTACTTTTTATCAGACTTTTTGCCAAAACCACTTAATGGTTTCTCAGTGACCAACGCCCTTTCATATAAATATGCATGATCGCTCACATGATGGACCATGCTGGGCATTTCTACAATGTGTCCAAATTCATAAGTATGGTGGCTGGGGGGAATTTGTGTGTTGTGTGAAAATTGTCCCAACCTCCATAGTAGCTTATATCTGGACAGATGTGAATTGTATGAAGTATGAGCAACTGGGCACCACAAAGAGCAGAGAAATACAAGCAATTTTTTTTCCTCATTATTTCAAGTTTATATCCACATCTACTCAGTGGTTTCCACTATTGTGCTAGTTTAGGTTCTAACTTTAATCGAGGACACTTGCTGAGAAACCCTGCTGACTACCCATTACCTTTGTACAGTAGCCCTGAGCACCAAGCAGTCACCAGGATTATACGTCCAGCAGGTTCCTCTTGGATGCAGATAAATGTTCTGTGGGATCCAGGTCATTTGCCTCATTTACTGCACATCATGTGCGCACTCTGTTAGTTCTGCCCGTAAATGCAATTCGCATGGTTTCCACAGCAAATAACTCAGAAACCAGGCCCGTTGGTTGTCCTAATAATTTTCTCCAAAAAATAACTAGTACTAGAGTTAAACAGTCCTCACCCCAAGCTTTCTATGTTCTACTCCATTAACCACTGTATTTTTTACTTTCATTTTTCTCCCAAAAGCAAAAACTTCTTTTCATCTACATAGCCGTATGATTTTATTTTTTTTTGCAGGACAAATTATCATTTTAACATAGAAAAAAAAAAAAAAAAATATAAAAAATATAAAGGTGAGGTGAAATAAGCAATCTTTCCATTATTTATAGTGATTGTTACCAGGTTGTCATGGACTAGGAAAAATGACTTGGTGGTAATGTGCTTTTACAGGTCAGTACAATAATAGCAATATCAAACGTTGTATAGGTTTTATATATCTTTGCAGTTATGAGTTCTGACTTGAAAAATGAGTCCCCATTTTTATGGCTCAGGACCCAAGCATATGTGGCAGTGACTGGTGCCTGCAGTAGTCCCCTGGAAAACTACTGGAACCCCACACTCAGGTTGTGGGGTGCTAGAACATGTGCACACGGACAATGAAACCTTTTGAATTATGCAGTCAGTGAATAACAGCAGTCAGAGCTGACTCTGGTTACTGCTGTTACCTGCCTCGTATTGTTTCTTTGATCCTCAGCCCACTCTCATATCCATACCTTTACACTGTATGTCAAAGTGCACAAAAGATGTTAAATATCCAAAAAGGTGATTCTAAGTAGAACTATCCAATATTAAATCAGTTTCGACCTTAGGTTATTAGGTTAACTCTATACATCTGTACATGAACAATGATGCATGAACCGGCTTCACGTCTCCCTTACCCAAATTTGGCAGCCTTATATATGCTTAGGAGTTGGTAAAGTTCCACTCAGGAGACCTATAGCCAGTCTGTACTCAAACCATGTTTCACAGATGTCTGAATTATTTTAATTTGGGTGTCCTGATCCTAGTACTTCAGTAGCAATTGTAGTATTTGGAGAAAGCAATATAAGCAGTTTTATGCTGCTGAAGGCATTTGTGCAACAAGTATATGTTTTCAATGTGTACACAGTACTCCTGTCATTATCCATTGGGGGTGGAGAGGATGGGAGACCACAAAGCAAGACAATGTCAGTCTAGATTAATATTCTCCAGCTCTCAAAAGTCACCACTGTTGTATATTCAGGATTTCTTTAGTATGGCAATCAGTTGTGCAGTGTTAAGGAAATCCTTAAAGTGTGACCTGTTGGTTGCCACTGAAGAACCCTGGCTTACAGTATACCAACATCAATGGAGAGATGCAGGGTGAGAAGAGGCCGATTGTGATAGTTGTTTAGCTTATCCAGAGCTGGATTCACATCTACAGTGCTCTGTAGTGATGCAGCTGATAATACACCCTGCAATAGTGTTGTGCCTGGTATTTGTACAGCTAAGTAAGGAGAGTACACAACCTGGTATCCTACATTCTCTACAAGCTCTGTAAAACCCCTGCACTATGGAGCAACTGTTTACTAGTCTATGAACTAAAATCGCAAAGCATGTCTGCAGCTTTACTCAGCTCTCCTCACAGCACAACAGATCAAGCACTAAAGGACGTACGTTCTAGTGATCAGTGGAGCACAACACTGGTGTTTCCCACCTAAACTATTGCTATACAAGATTAGATTGTAGATGACTAACGTGTGTCTTTGCTGACCCAAAACCATGTAGAATAGAAACCAAGCTTTACAGTATATTGAACAATCTGCATAATATGACTATGGGCAAACATGGTAGATGAGGTTCATGAGTGTAGCATACCACCACAGCTGGAGTGATCCTATTGCTGCATATACATTCAATAGAAATACTCAGGGTGTACAGGACTGGGTAACAGTTACATGTAAGCAGAGAAGCCATTCTCCATGTCCAACAGCAGCAATGTTACTAAAGTATACAAAAGAAATGTTGGATTCCATTCAGTAACTCCTTTCTAACTCCCTTGAATGCCACATCTAGATTATGCATTTTGCTTCAGGTTCCACATTAAGAGGATTTTCAGAAGTTTGAACAAACTAAGGCAGCAACTAAATTACACAGGATGGAGGCCTCAAGAGGGTGAAGAGCTGGGCTTGTGTAGCTTAGAAGAAAGAAGCCTCAGAATAAATTTCATTTATATGTAGTCAATACAAAAGGACTGGCCCATGACTTACTCCTTCCAAAGGACTAGGGGGCATTCACTATGTGTGGAGGAAAGGCAATACCAGATGCTACATTGCAAAGGATTCTTTACACTTTCAGCCATTACAGTGGAATGAATGACCACAAGACATGTTACTGGCAGATGCTACATTTATAAGGTTCTGATGCTTCTTACAACAAGTTGCATACTGATATAAATTAGTGATGGAATTTATAACTGGTGGAGAAAGATCCATCAAAAGAGATGTTTTCCAGTATTCTATGAGTGAGCAGCAAAACACATTCATGTCCCCTACCAGTCTAGCCTGGAGGCCACTTTTCTACAAAGAAACGCTACATAGTTATAAGCTGAACTTTACAATTGTGTCCTTTGCAGATGTGTAATAAATCTGTTTCTTTGCACAGCACTTGAGCAATTGCACAACTTGTTACAAATGCATTGAAAGCTGCTGATTGTAAGTTACAAGATACATGGCAGAAGTAGTGATTTTATAAACCCAGCCAAGTCATCCCAGATTTTGACTTTTACATTATAGGCAATAATTGCATGTGACAAAGCTGTACAAACTTTTGTATCTAAGTTTTACCATTTTTAATGAAAGGACTTTGGAAATATGGTACATTTCCTTGACAACATAACATTTCTCAGGAGCCACAGAATTTTTTTTTTTTTTTTTTACATCTGATCAGTTGAATGTTGATATTCCCAGCACCATTTACATGGCGAATAAAATCAGGAAAGCAACCATCAAACAAAACAGACCCATAGCTTCAGACAGGGCAAATCCCAAGATGGCGTAGGAGAACAGCTGCTGTTTCAAAGAAGGATTTCTGGAAGAAAAAAAAGTGTACATCTTAATGTTAGGTTTACAAAGTTAAACATTTCTACAGAACAGTCACCAGGAAGATTCACACTATATAGTGGGGTTTAAATGCAAGTCAGATTTGCCAGTCTTGTTAGCACAAGCTAGACTACCAATGCTAAATACTGGAGAAAAAAAAAAAAAAAAAAAACAAACAAACCACAAACTAGTGAATAATGTAAAGGCTCTTGGCTTTCATACACAGCCAATTATGGGGTCATTAATCTACACTTTTTTTGCAATGACAGGCGATTCTTAAAATCCTAGTTTTAAGCCGTCACATTTCATGGTCCCTACTTTGACTGTACAGATATCCTGACCTGAATGAGTCTCAGAAAATGCCTTGTGAGGCTGTTTAGTCCAGGTGAGGAGACCAGCTTATTGGGAATGTGAAAGATGTGTGAACTTAGCCTGGACCCACTTTTTACCAAACATGTTTTAGCCTATTACTTCTATCACCCATGTGTTAAAAATGTCTTTACAGTACCATGGATCATGCAAGTCTTAGACTTGAGCCAAATTCATAGAAAAGCCAATTAAACAGAGCATGCATGTTGAAAACCATGTTTATCACCCATCCTGTGACTACAGCACTGGTGGGAAGTCTTCTTGGCCCTTTGCAGACTTTGAATATCAGCATGGATTCTAGGGATCAAAGAGGTCCCCAACATGCCTTATCCAACTTGACCAAGCTGAAAGTTTCCTTTGCAGAAATCCCATTTAAATGGTTTGAGAATCAGATACAATAGTGGGGGAGGTGACCACATACAAACCTCAGGCAGGGACCCCAGCATTGCAGAGCAACAAAACAGTTACCAATACCATGCCAAGTTGTAGTCAAGGCTGCGTGACTATTGAATAGAATGGTCTCCACCAACTACAAAGTGCCCTGGCACAGGACAATGCTCCAAATTTTAATGTAATCACTTGATCAGAGATGTCTCCTGTAGACATGGGACATTTTAGGCATCCCCATTTGAAGCTCTAGTAGAAATCTTTAGTCAGAATGCACTACAAGAAATTCAAACCAAGTACATCTAGGACCATTTCTTGTAATGCCAAGCTTCATCATTTACACCACTAGTCCTTGAGTAGACTGACATTTTTTAATACACAACCCCTTTAGAAATTGACTCATTTGTAACACAGCAAGTTGGCAATGTTATCTTGGATTGATAGAATGTAACATTTCCATATTTTGGAGACATTGTAGCACTGATTGTTACAGTCCACATAGCTGCATGCAACACCATGCATGTATTAGTTGCTGTTCTATCAAAAGTTACTTTGTAGCAGAACAAGTCTTCTTGTAGTCCTAACATTGATTAATCCCTTCCTGATGTAGACAGTACTAGTACATTTTATGTTGGGTGCAGATCTATGGAGCAAGCTCAGCAGTTGAGCCCACTTAATACATGTATGCACCTGTCCCATCACCCTGAAATGCAAACTCAGTACAAATAGGTTACAAAGTTTACAAGTGATGCCCTGAAGCTGATCTGGTCCGCTTAGTCCTCCTGCACCACTATGCTGTAGAGGTAAAGCAGTCTTTGCTTATAGCATACATCTAGCAGTTTGGGCCAGAGCCTCAGTCATGCTGCTGGTTGAAACTCTGCACAATGCCCCTTGATAAAGACTGGGGATTACCAGGGAGATTAAAATTAGGGAAGATGGGCAAGGCTTGGGCATAAAACTTCCCATTGTCCATTTGAAGAAAAAAAAAAAAAAAAAAAAAAATAGATGTCCACTTCTTGGACAACTTCTCATAACTCAGTCTATCACACCCTCCCCATGCCGGTACTCATTCTCCAGTGCTGTTGTGGTGACACCGGCAACCAATCTGCACTTGCATAATGGTCCCCCCGCTTGTCGAATAGAACAGGAAGAGAAAGTCTGATAGTTGAAGCAGGGACATAATCTTTATTTTTATATAGCGCTAACATTCCACAGCGCTTTACAGTTTGCACACTGTCCCCAATGGGGCTCACAATCTAAATTCCCTATCAATATGTCTTTGGAATGTGGGAGGAAACTCACGCAAAAAACGGGGAGAACATACAAACTCCTTGCAGATATTGTCCTTGGTGGGATTCAAACCTAGGACTCTAGAGCTGCAAGGATGCAGTGCTAACCACTGAGCCACCATGCTGCCCATAATGTTAATGTATAGTGTACGCAGAAAGCTGCCAATCAGTGGTGTGGGTAGGTCGAGCACTGCTAGATCTGCAGTGATAGCAGTGACTGTATCAAGATGACAGCACACAGACAAGTAAGTGACATTGCTGGAATCAGGGTCTCAGCCCCATCATGCTGCTCCCAGATCATACAACAAAACTCCAGTGACAGATTCCTTTTAACCCAAATGTGTCACCTCATATGCCTATGAGAATGCCAAGTTTGGGTCAGGAGACCCACTGACTGTGTATTGCAGTCCAAGTATGGAGTTGGAAACACGGATGTGCGAAAAGGGCCTTAAGTTAAATATATACCTTCACTATAGTGGTCAGCAAAACAAGGATTGTTGATGGCCATCTTTCCAGCCCTGCATGTATATGCTTTTAATGGGGAGGGCACAGTATGCTGCTGCCAGACACATTTGGTAAAGGCCTATCTCCTGGGGAAACAAGGATTGGCACCGTTGTTGTAATGTAAAGTTGGCCATACACCTGCCTGTCTTACTTCCCAACTATTGGCTGACACCTCTCCAAACTCCACCATACACAGGCTGTGCATTCCTGTGTTTTCAATGAGATATCCAGTCATAATTAACCGGTAGCGGCTTATTTCTGTGCCCCGCTATTGAAATTCAACAGGCCGAAAACACTCCCACTGACAATAGTTGTCGTAGGAGAGTTAGGAGCCACCACACATTGGATAGTCGGCAGAATTGTATCTAATGTGTTTGGGGGGCCTTAGGCTTGATTCTTGTACGTCATGGGGTAGTACAGCAACCTCATACTATATGGTCCAAAATGATAAAGTCAATGGCCCTTAATCTAAACTTTATGGAGGATCTTACTGTGTTTTGACTTTGTTTGCCAATTCAGGCAAAGGGAATGTGTCAGCAAGATCAACTCCCCTAATCTGTTTATGTGGACGTGCAGGTCAGTTAAGGTACTGTCACACTAAGCAATATCACTAGCAATATCGCTATAACTAGTGACGTTATAGCGATATTGCTAGCGATATCAGCTGTGTCTAATACTTACCTACAACCCGCTGCTTATCGCTGATCGCGCGAGAACAGGCTGGACTGTTTCTCGTCGTCAGCTTCCTGCGGCACTTCCTGTGGAGAGACAAGCATGGAGCTGGGCAGGAAGATGCAGGATCGCCTAGTGTGACAGGAAAGTAGCGACCCCCGACCTCTGCCTGTGTGGAAGCTCACTAGCGACCACTTAGCGATGCACCAGCAATCCTGACCGCGTCATATCGCTGGTACATCGCCAAGTGTGACAGTACCTTGAGATAAATTATCTGTTCCCTGTATCAAGGGACTTCCTTTTCATGTTAAATTTGTCCCAAGGCTGGGACCACATGTCACAACAACCACACAGGAGTCCCAGATTAGTGAATGCCAACAAAAAGGGAACAGTGCTGCATAGAAGAGGATTACGTTATTTTATGGGGACCAAACATTTTGATCAAGAAGGGGTTGTCCTAGTAGTGCACAACTACTTTAACTTAGGTCCATTTGAAGTGTTTGGACACATCCAAACAATTCACATTGAGCTAGACAGTAATTGTGGCTGCAGAACAGGATAAAACCTGACCTTTTTTTTTTTTAAGGCTGCATCTCCATTGCAGAGTCATTTGAAATCAGTATTTGGGACCCAGGTTAAAAGGGTTGTCCACTACAGAGACAACCCGTTCTTGAGCAAAGGGTTTGGCCCAAATAAGATAATTGAGCTTGTACTCACCTCCTGTACTTTCACTGTTCCCACAGGGTCTGCATTCTGTCCCGAGGCTCTTGTGCGATGTTGTGACACGTGAAGCCAGCACCCAATCAGCACTGGCGTCAGTCTCCGCGTTCAGACAAATCAAAAACGTAGAGCAAGTCAGTGATGCAGCGTTTACTTAATGTTTGATTTGTTGGAAGGTGGGGAGTGACGCCGGTGCTGATTGGGTGTAGACCTCACGTGTCAACTGCACGGGAGAACTAATGCGGACAACTTTAAGTCCACGTGGGTGTTAGGAATAAATGTATCTGATAACACCCACTTGGACTTAAAGACATTTCATTGGGTGCCAAGTACTTTGATTGCGATCTGTGCAACAACAAAGTAGACATTTTATAACGCTAGAACATATTAATCCATTCTGCATTAACTATTAGATAGTTGTTTAGCTCAACATGAAAGTGAAGGGTCCTCTTTAATTTGCAAATAAATATTTGCATGGTAAAGTGGCTGTCCACCACCAAGAGCCAAATTAGAAGGGTAGTACAATTGACAGTATTTGCTATAGGCCATGATACAGAGACTGGTCTGAGTAGGACTCCATATATAAATTAAAAAAAAAAAAAAAAAAAAAAAAAAACCAGCATTACTTTTTTGAATCATTGCACATTTTAATAAAATATTAAGTCTGAAGCCCTATAAAAGGAAGCCACAGAAACTTAGTTTGCAAAACAGAATATTTAATCAACAGGACAAGTCAAATCTTTAAGCTCCCCAGTTTAACATTTTACCCCTCCCACCAAAAACAAAATAAAGTACGGTAGTTACCTGGCATAACCAATGATGAGACTACCAAAAACTGTTCCAATACCAGCACCAGAGCCAGCCACACCTACTGTGGCAGCACCAGCACCAATGAATTTAGCAGCAGTGTCAATGTCCCTGCTGATTACACTGGTCTGGATTTGCCTCAATACCAGCTGGGTGCAGGGGTTCTGTGTGCCATTGAGGAGCGTGCTTCCCTAGAATAGGAAAAAAAAATAAATTAAAGACAATCCAAAATATTTGTTATTTTCAATTAACTCAAATGCACAAGCCATCCTTGTAATTACACCCAGAATACACAATATGTCCTTGAATTGACCCAGTGACCTGTACTGAGTGCCCTTCATGATAATGGCATACTGAATATTTCCAGGCATCAGCATTAACCTAAGACAACCTATGGCGAGTGTGGCTCACTATGTTCTTAAAGGGATTTTAACATACTGATAACCTATCCTTAGGATACTCTGGAGATCTAACACCACCCCAACCTGTCAGCTGTTCAGCCAGGTGCAGAACTTTGACCGCAGCTACACATCTCCCTCAGTTTGTAGATGCTGCTGCCAAGCTCTGCAGATCAGCTGCTTCCCATGATTAGGAACTGAACATGGCAGCCAATAGATTTGGGGGAGTGTAAGTCAAGTGTCACAATGTGATATTGATCTCTGGGATGGTTCAGATATATGACTGGAGGTCCCTTTAATGGTGGTACTAGAGGCACTAAACTCCAAATCCATAGCAAAAAGTAAAGTTTCTACTACATCAGATCTCATCATAAAAGGCATCACTACATAAACCATGAACATTGCATTTCCCCCTTAAGCTACAAGTAATGTATACAGCAGAAGGGGGGGGTTGAAGATTGAGCACACAATGGGTAAAGCAGGGTTACCTCTCCAGGTCGGACCTCTGGTTGAGACAAGACTGACGCAGAGATTGGTCTGTACAGAGCTCTGGATCCAGCACGGATCTGACAGGACAAGAACAGACATGACATTAGGTCCAGTGATCACACACGATATGGATCGTTTCGTGCACATAAAGGGTTAACTGCAGCCCTAGCATTTTAAGCCGCAAAAATACAAGTAAACCACAACTGGAAAAAACACTAAAACACTAAAAAAATAGAAGACACATGAAATCCCCAGCATTACTAAGGCTGCAGCTCTGAGGCCACTGATCCTGCAGCTCAGATGAATGGCGGCTGCTCACTGTCCTTGGGCTGTCAGCAGGGCTAAGGTCACACAGGCGGCAGCAGGGCGCACAGTGCAGGGAGCCCCATAGTCAGCGCAGGGCACCTGAGACAGCCGCTGTCAATCAGGGAGGCGGCAGGATTAGACCACCGTGCAGCAGAGGGGGGACCGCTGCACAGACTTTGACCTACACAGAGGCCCAGGGATGCGCTGCGGGAGTAGGCCTCGACCCCCCCCCGCAGCACCGCGGCCGGGAACACTCACCAGGGAAGGGGTAGACACGAACTTGGCGCAGGCGTACATGTTGTCGGAGGTCTGTGGGGGCTTCTGCCGGGAGAAGGGTCAGCTGTCACGGTCCCTCTGCGGAAGGAGAGCGAGAGAGGAGTCAGAGGCGGAAATAACAAAAACACGGAGGAAAAAGCAGGGAATGAAGCAAGAGACGTGACGGCCGAGAGGAGACCTAACGAGGACCCACAACCGGGGACCGACAGGCCGCGCAGAGCAGACGGATGGCGGAGGATTCCCGGCAACCCACGGCCCTCCTCTTACCGGCACCAGAGGTCGAACTGAACGGAGGACACCACGCAAGCGCGCTCCGCCCTTTATAAAGAAGACCCGGATGGAGGGCGGAGAACTCACTCAAGGTCACTTTGTAACAACTTTATTGACTCCGGTTTACAGAAACAAATGGCATTTACTGGCTGATAAGGAGGAAGGAGTGTAAGTGACCTTAGTGTCGCAAGGAGGCTCCGCGGCTGCTGCTGACCTGACAGCCACTCCTCATCCTGCTCTGCTGCAGTGTCACATCCAGCCTGTAGTGTTTTACCGTACCCTCACAGTGTCACATCCAGCCTGTGGTGTTATACCGTACCCTCACAGTGTCACATCCAGCCTGTGGTGTTATACCGTACCCTCACAGTGTCACATCCAGCCTGTAGTGTTATACCGTACCCTCACAGTGTCACATCCAGCCTGTGGTGTTATACCGTACCCTCACAGTGTCACATCCAGCCTGTGGTGTTATACCGTACCCTCACAGTGTCACATCCAGCCTGTAGTTTTGTACCGTACCCTCACAGTGTCACATCCAGCCTGTAGTGTTATACCGTACCCTCACAGTGTCACATCCAGCCTGTAGTGTTATACCGTACCCTCACAGTGTCACATCCAGCCTGTAGTGTTATACCGTACCCTCACAGTGTCACATCCAGCCTGTAGTGTTATACCGTACCTTCACAGTGTCACATCCAGCCTGTAGTGTTATACCGTACCCTCACAGTGTCACATCCAGCCTGTAGTGTTATACCGTACCTTCACAGTGTCACATCCAGCCTGTAGTGTTATACCATACCCTCACAGTGTCACATCCAGCCTGTGGTGTTATACCGTACCTTCACAGTGTCACATCCAGCCTGTAGTGTTATACCGTACCCTCACAGTGTCACATCCAGCCTGTAGTGTTATACCGTACCCTCACAGTGTCACATCCAGCCTGTAGTGTTATACCGTACCCTCACAGTGTCACATCCAGCCTGTAGTGTTATACCGTACCTTCACAGTGTCACATCCAGCCTGTGGTGTTATACCGTACTCTCACAGTGTCACATCCAGCCTGTAGTGTTTTACCGTACCCTCACAGTGTCACATCCAGCCTGTGGTGTTATACCGTACCCTCACAGTGTCACATCCAGCCTGTGGTGTTATACCGTACCCTCACAGTGCCACATCCAGCCTGTAGTGTTATACCGTACCCTCACAGTGTCACATCCAGCCTGTAGTGTTATACCGTACCCTCACAGTGTCACATCCAGCCTGTGGTGTTATACCGTACCCTCACAGTGTCACATCCAGCCTGTAGTGTTTTACCGTACCCTCACAGTGTCACATCCAGCCTGTAGTGTTTTACCGTACCCTCACAGTGTCACATCCAGCCTGTAGTGTTATACCGTACCCTCACAGTGCCACATCCAGCCTGTAGTGTTATACCGTACCCTCACAGTGCCACATCCAGCCTGTAGTGTTATACCGTACCCTCGCAGTGTCACATCCTGCCTGTAGTGTTATACCGTACCCTCGCAGTGTCACATCCAGCCAGTATTGTTATACTGTACCCTCACAGTGTCACATCCTGCCTGTAGTGTTATACCGTACCTTCACAGTGTCACATCCAGCCTGTAGTGTTATACCGTACCTTCACAGTGTCACATCCAGCCTGTAGTGTTATACCGTACCCACACAGTGTCACATCCAGCCTGTGGTGTTATACCGTACTCTCACAGTGTCACATCCAGCCTGTGGTGTTATACCGTACCCTCACAGTGTCACATCCAGCCTGTAGTGTTTTACCGTACCCTCACAGTGCCACATCCAGCCTGTAGTGTTATACCGTACCCTCACAGTGTCACATCCTGCCTGTAGTGTTATACCGTACCCTCGCAGTGTCACATCCAGCCAGTATTGTTATACCGTACCCTCACAGTGTCACATCCAGCCTGTAGTGTTATACCGTACCTTCACAGTGTCACATCCAGCCTGTAGTGTTATACCGTACCTTCACAGTGTCACATCCAGCCTGTAGTGTTATACCGTACCCACACAGTGTCACATCCAGCCTGTAGTGTTATACCGTACCCACACAGTGTCACATCCAGCCTGTGGTGTTATACCGTACTCTCACAGTGTCACATCCAGCCTGTGGTGTTATACCGTACCCTCACAGTGTCACATCCAGCCTGTAGTGTTATACCGTACCCTCACAGTGTCACATCCAGCCTGTAGTGTTATACCGTACCTTCACAGTGTCACATCCAGCCTGTAGTGTTATACCGTACCCTCACAGTGTCACATCCAGCCTGTAGTGTTATACCGTACCCTCACAGTGTCACATCCAGCCTGTAGTGTTATACCGTACCCTCACAGTGTCACATCCAGCCTGTGGTGTTATACCGTACTCTCACAGTGTCACATCCAGCCTGTAGTGTTTTACCGTACCCTCACAGTGTCACATCCAGCCTGTGGTGTTATACCGTACCTTCACAGTGTCACATCCAGCCTGTAGTGTTATACCGTACCCTCACAGTGTCACATCCAGCCTGTAGTGTTATACCGTACCCTCACAGTGCCACATCCAGCCTGTAGTGTTATACCGTACCCTCACAGTGCCACATCCAGCCTGTAGTGTTATACCGTACCCTCACAGTGTCACATCCTGCCTGTAGTGTTATACCGTACCCTCGCAGTGTCACATCCAGCCAGTATTGTTATACTGTACCCTCACAGTGTCACATCCTGCCTGTAGTGTTATACCGTACCCTCACAGTGTCACATCCTGCCTGTAGTGTTATACCGTACCCTCACAGTGTCACATCCAGCCTGTAGTGTTATACCGTACCCTCACAGTGTTACATCCAGCCTGTGGTGTTATACTGTACCCTCACAGTGTCACATCCAGCCTGTGGTGTTATACCGTACCCTCACAGTGTCACATCCTGCCTGTAGTGTTATACCGTATCCTCACAGTGTCACATCCAGCCTGTAGTGTTATACCGTACCCTCACAGTGTCACATCCAGCCTGTAGTGTTATACTGTACCTCAAAGTGTCACATCCAGCCTGTAGTGTTATACCGTACCCTCACAGTGTCACATCCAGCCTGTAGTGTTATACCGTACCCTCACAGTGTCACATCCAGCCTCTGCTGTTATACTGTACCTCACAGTGTCACATCCAGCCTGTAGTGTTATACTGTACTCTCACAGTGTCACATCCAGCCTGTGCTTTTATACTGTACCTCACAGTGTCACATCCAGCCTGCAGTGTTATACCGTACCCTCACAGTGTGACATCCAGCCTGTAGTGTTGTACCGTACCCTCATAGTTTCACATCCAGCCTGTAGTGTTATACTGTACCCTCACAGTGTCACATCCAGCCTGTAGTGTTATACCGTGCCCTCACAGTGTCACATCCAGCCTGTAGTGTTATACTGTACCTCGCAGTGTCACATCCAGCCTGTGGTGTTATACTGTACCTCACGGTGTCACATCCAGCCTGTAGTGTTATACCGTATCCTCACAGTGTCACATCCAGCCTGTAGTGTTATACTGTACCGTACCCTCACAGTGTCACATCCAGCCTGTAGTGTTATGCTGTACCCTCACAGTGTCACATCCAGCCTGTAGTGTTATACTGTACCCTCACAGTGTAACATCCAGCCTGTAGTTTTATACTGTACCTCATAGTTTCACATCCAGCCTGTAGTGTTATACCGTACCCTCACAGTGTCACATCCAGCCTGTGGTGTTATACTGTACCTCACGGTGTCACATCCAGCCTGTAGTATTATACTGTACCTCATAGCGTCACATTCAGCCTGTAGTCTTATACTGTACCTCACAGTGTCACATCCAGCCAGTAGTGTTATACTGTACCTTACAGTGTCACATCAAGTCTGTGGTGTTATACTGTTCCTCACGGTGTTACATCCAGCCTGTAGTGTTATACCGTACCCTCACAGTGTCACATCCAGCCTGTAGTGTTATACCGTACCTTCACAGTGTCACATCCAGCCTGTAGAGTTATACCGTACCCTCACAGTGTCACATCCAGCCTGTGGTGTTATACCGTACCCTCACAGTGTCACATCCAGCCTGTAGTATTATACCGTACCCTCGCAGTGTCACATCCAGCCTGTGGTGTTATACCGTACCCTCACGGTGTCACATCCAGCCTGTAGTGTTATACTGTACCTCACAGTGTCACATTCAGGGAAGGAGCGCCGTTTGACTTTTTCAATGCAGTATTGGCTGGAATCAAGATTGGACGCCATGTCGCGTTTGGAGAACCTAGCTACGTTCCATCGTCAATGCTCTTACTAAGGGAAGGAGGTTGTTGACCAATGCATGACCTCATGCATCTTCTCTTCAATACGGTGCATTCGACCAGTCCACTTTGCAGAAAAGCACCTCCAAAGTATGATGTTTCCTCCAGCATGCTTCACAGTCTTGGGGTTGTACTCATTCTTCTTCTTCCTCCAAACACGGCTAGTGGAGTTGATATCAAAAAGATCTATTTTGGTCTCATTTGACCAGATAACCTTCTCCCATGCCTTCTCTGGATTATCCAGATCGTCATTGGCGAACTTCAAACTGACCTGGATATGTGCTGGCGTGAGCAGCGGAACCTTGCGTGCTCTGCAGGATTTTAATCTGATAATGTGTAGTATGTTACTAATGGTAATATTTGAGACTGTCGTCCGAGCTCTCTTCAGGTCATTGTCAAGGTCCTCCCGTGTAGTTCTGGGCTGATTCCTGACCTTTCTCGCAATCATCTTTACTTCACGAGGCGAGATCTTGCATGTAGCCCCAAACTGAGGAAGATTGACAGCCATCTTCTGTTTCTTCCATTTTCTAAACATTGCGCCACCAGTTGTTGACTTCTCACCAAGCTGCTTTCCTATCGTCTTGTAGCACATCCCAACCTTGTGCATGTCTACAATTTTGTCCCTGGCGTCCTTAGACAGCTCTTTGGTCTTGGCCATGGTGGAGAGGTTGGAGTGTGAGAGTGTTTGTACAGGTGTCATTTATACAGGTAACGAGTTCAAACAGGTGCAGTAATACAGGTAATGAGTGCAGAGTAAGAGGCTTCTAAAAGAAAAAACAACAGGTCTGTGACAGAATTCTTGCTGGTTGGTTGGTGATCAAATACTTATTTCATGCAATAAAATGCAATTTAATTATTTACAGATCATACAATGTGATTTTTTTGTTTTTTTATTTTTAGATTCTGTCTCTCACAGTTGAAGTGTGCCTACGATAAAAATTACAGACCTCTCCATTCTTTATAGGTGGGAAAACTTGCAAAATCTGCAGTGTTTCAATTACTTATTTTCCTCTTTGTATATGGTCAGGTCACTGTTGTAGAGCTGACATTACCATTATATGGTCACTATATGGTGGTAATACCAGTCCTAGTACAGAGGTTTTAGTTCAAAAAGCAGCTTCATCTATATATTTTTTGTATTAAATATGTGTACGGTGTGCAGTGTAGAGTGTTTTAATATATACGGAAAAAAGGTTGCACTCTATCGTGCTAAAGCATGTCAATGTGAAATATATGAAATATGAATAGCAATACGGCTTTTGAATATTAGGAAAAATGAATGAGACGCTTTGCACAAAATTGGGTCAAATAATATCTGCCCATCAACCAACGTCCAGTTGGTCCCATAAGACTGATGGGTCCCTATCCAATGTGAATACCTCTCTTAGGCTGATGTCTGAACCCCGGTGTGAATGTGGACACTTCTCTCGGTAATTGATGAAAATATATAGGAACCAATGAAATGCAAAATACATAATTTTACTACAAGGATGCTCTCGAAAATCATTGAAAATACATATGAACCATAGAGTTTTTTTTATCCTAACAATAATAAAGGAATAACACAAGATTTCATATTAGTCAGCAAAGACAACTTCTGAAAATTAGAAATTGTCTTTATTAAATACCAACAATATATATACATAAAAATTAAGCTCAATACCAAAAAATCAATTGATTTTAAAAGAACAGGCGGGCTGCAATATAACCATGAAAAGCAATATAGAGCATCAATTGTGAACAAGTGGAGCAACCCCAGGCATGTAAAGACAAATACCATCCGATATTAAAGTGCAAAATGTATAGATGCATCAATGACAATACATGTCCAGAGGCATCACCACAGGTCACAAAGGGAAAGAACATAACATGATTTATATAATACAAGGCAAAATATATTGACCACACATATAACAACAGCCCACTGTACCCACACAATAGTCCTAAATAGGGGGAAATGACCAGTACATAGCCTCAAAAAGCTTGAAAAAAACGATAACATCACGTGTTCTTACCCATAATGAGGACCCACTAAAGCTCAAGTGCCCCGACGCACGTTTCGCTGTTGCTTCTCGGGGGCAGTGCATATTGTGTCTCCAGTGCTGTCCTTAATATACCGCCATGATGCCCGGCAGCCAATAACAACAATGGAGGAAAGCACACTTCCGGCCGCATCTGACGAGTGTGTGGAGGAGGAGCTCCCCGCAGTCACGTGACATCACGTCCGGCATCATAGAGGCGGTGAATAAGGAACAAGTGTTCCATCTGCAAGCTAGTAATTCATCGCCCCTGTGTGGATACCTTCTGGAGAGACCACCGCCGCACGCTACCCACGGCAAAAGAGGAAGTCAGAGTCAATCACAGAGACAACCATATCAACTATGGGCAACCTAAAGGGCAAAAATCATAACAATAAAAAAACAGATATAAACATTACCATGATCTAAAGGGAATGGTTCCGTATCCCATATATTACAAAATAGGATAACACATATTAGTAACTATTAGTATATCATGAACCCATTCCCAAAGCCCAGCATTTAATATAACATTAAATCAATTTTCTGCGCCACAACGTCCATCAGAAGTCAGTATAATTATTAGGGTCATTCTCCGTGCAGCACTTCCCATCCAAATCAACGATCAGATGTTAGTACAGTATATCGCATAGAATCATTCACTATATCCACAATTAGCTGGTGGTTAAAACATCATGAGGGAAATTAGAACCAAAGTGCAGGTTAAATGCCAACATAACATTCACTAGTGAAAAAACTAAAAAAAGTAGAAGCACAAAAACACAGTTAAAATTTAATGAATTAAGAATGTATTCCAGAGGTATTTATTAGACGAACATCAATAGGAAGGCATAGGGTCCAAGAATTCTATCCATATTATAGAAAGGATGGAAAGCTTAGCTTTTCATTAAGACCTGAAGGGGTCATACTATTCAGTCTTATTATCCACCGACACTCAAGCTGTGCTAGCCTGCACCTCAAATCACCTCCTGTGATACCACCATGTATGTGGTCAATGCCGCGTATTTTTAAAAGATCCTAATCACAGGCATGACGCAGCCTGAAATGGCGGGCAATGGTCTTTAAGGACGCTATGTCAACACTTGTCTGAGCTGCCTTAATATCTCTGACATGCTCCCTGGTACTAACCCGTAGTTCCCATGTATATTAGACCACAGGGGAATGTCACATAATACACAACAAAATCACTGCTGCATGAGATGTATTCTCAGATTTGGAAAGTTTGTTCTCCATCTGATGAACAAAAATTTGTTGCCCTTTCTATATTCTGACATGCCAAGCAGGATCCACAATAAAAGCAGCCAAGACGTGGTCTCCCAGTATAAACAGGAAAAGATGGATTCGCCACATAGTGGCTCTTAAGAAGGTCCCGCAGACTCCTACTACGTCTTGCAGTCATCAGTGGTCTCTCTGAGAGTAATCCACCCAAAACTGGGTCAGTCTTTGACCATTGTTTATCAAGGATGTTACGAATTGTACTCCACCTGTTATTATATGTGGAGATAAACCTAATTTGATGAGACTCATCCACAGTCACCCTGGAACCGGACAGGAGCTGGTCACGGCAAGATGACTTGGCCCTCTGGTAACCATGCTTACTACAGCTGTATTGCTGTAACCCGGCACAAAAAGCCTACCATGAAGGTCCAGGGCCTGCTTCTCAAAACGCTCATCCGTAGAGCCTAAGCATCTGGTCCTGCCGGGATAGCCTGCATGGATGATGGTGTGTGAGCCGATGAGGCATGCAAAAGGGCATTCCCGATGTCTCCTTCCTGAAGACATCGGTTTGTACCCTATTGTCATTGCCAACAAGAATCTGGATGTCCAAAAAATCGATTTGTGGTCTATGAAATTTATATGTAAGTTTAATATTATAGCTATTCATATTGAGATGAGAAATAAACCTACACAGATCATCACAAGCACCCTGCCAAATAATCAATAAATCATCAATGTAGCGGTATTAGCTTTGTACCGGGGTCGCGACGCATGCCCGTCGCCAAAAATCTCCCTCTCCCAATAACCAAGAAAAAAGGTTAGTGTGGCGCCACAGAGGTACTGCACCTTCTCCTAAGGTGTGGTGCCCCACCGTCCAGGTAAGTTGGAGGCTCCTGACCACGCCCCAACACTCGCACCCCACACAATAGAGTAGTTCAGCAAAACCACATTGTGGCTCCTTGCTTAGAGAGAAGCAGAGCACCTTTGGTGGTTCCCTGCTTGGAACACTAGACGTGCTGGGAGGTGGGTGGAGTTTAGAATACATATAAAAGAGTGGGACGGTTCCAGGATTGAGGTTCATTTGAGTTCGGAGGTTGAGTAGGAGAAAAAGCCACTAGAGAGGAGTGGGGATCCCTGGAAGAGGGATGGAGGAAGGAGTGCTGCAGCTGCCTCAGTGACCTGAGCCAGCTGGCACGGGAAAGGAAAGAAGGAGAAGGACATTGAACCAAAGCCTGAGCTTCCATAGAAGGGAAAAGACAAGTACGGAACGTAGGAGTAAAAGGGAACACAGAGGACGTGGGTTAGAGGAAGAACCCTGCCTAGAAGTTCTAAGCGCAAGGCCGGGGCCCAGTCCCCGAGGTTGCATGGACACTAATGGTTCTGCAGCAGACAACGGTGGAGTAGTGGGCTGTAAATGCAATACTCCCATCTAAGACTTGAGGGCACAACAGCAATACGGATAGAGAGCCGGGACTTAGGATTAGAGAGTCCCCGAAGCAGGCTACAGCTGTCTGCCGTGCGAGTAGAGTTCTTGGGAACATCTGTTAGGAGGAACTCCAGTGTAACTCAGTACTAGGAGATGTTCACACTTAAAGGCGCTATAGAGGAGACATTCAGAAAAGGCACATAAGTTGGCGGAGTGTGGAATGGAGCATTCCATCTTGTCTGGAGGTTGACTAAGTCCCTGACCCGGAGGACACGGCACAGAAGCGGGCACTACATACTGTGAGTAAAGCTTTGGAACTACATGCCCTGGTGTCCTCCATTCCTTCCTGTGTCCGTCCGCCTGGCACTGCTACATCCCCTGCGCCGGACACTACACCATCTAAGTGTCTCCACATCTACACTGCCCTGAGACAACAGCCCTGCCTGTGGAGGGCTATATCATCCTTTTTGCACCACACCATCTGTCCCAGAGGATCTGTCTGCAGCGTCGGCTTAACACGTCCCTTGCCGAGCACCACAGGTGGCGTCACAAACTATTCATCTTACTACATTCCACCATCAACATCTACCCCATTAATTGGGCGCCCAGGGCCACGGTCCGGGTCACTGCCGCTGTGACACGTCCCGCCGATACTGGCCTGGTACCGAGTACCCCGCGGCCCTGGGAGGGTGACCCAACTTGGCGTCAGGAACACGATGACGAGACCCGATGCCATCGGGTTCTGTGCGCCTAAGATTTGTTGGACTTAAAACTTTTGAGAATTTGCAGAAGACCCAATTTAATAGACTGTGAAATGAACAGTAAAAATGGCCGTTGGTGTGGAGAAGAAGGGAGTGACGAGATGGGAGGTCCTAGGAAAAGACTGCGAACAGTCTTGGGCCTCCCCTGCCTGAATTACTATGTGACAGCAACATGGCCCACCCCCCAAGGGGTTCGTATACTGGCTTGGTATGGAGGCGCTGGAAGACGACGCCGCCCTAAGAAGGAGGGGCAGGAGCCAGTGGCGGGAAAGGGGCCGAGAGAGGAGGGAGAAGAACGCCAGAATGCCATCTTGGAGAGAGAGGGAAGGAGGCCTGCGGAGCGCGGGGAAGCAGATCTCCCCGGCGCCATGGCTGAAGGCTCCAATCCCATGGCAGAGATGAACGGTCAGCAGCTGGAGGACGAAATCACCCGGCTGACCCAATGTTTGCGGCTGAGGCAGGAGGCCTTGTGGAGGCTGAACTGGCAGCGCACCCAGGAGGGGCCTACATCTGCGGTGACCATTGCCGCTGCACCGGAGCTTCCCCAGGCAGAATCGGGGGGCCTGCCGCCACCGTCGCATCGCCGGCAGCATCTGAAGCCCTTTTGCTGCTGTTGCGCCCCTGAGGCTCAGTCGCCACAGAGGTATTGCACCTTCTCCTAAGGTGTAGTGCCCCACCAACTAGGTAAGTTGGGAACTCATTTCCACACTCCAACACCTGCACCCCACACACAGGATAGTTCAGCAGGACCAGATTGCGGCTTCATGCTTAGAGGGTAGCAGAGCACCTTTCGTGGTTCCTGGCTTCGTAACACGAGATGTGCTGGGAGGTGGGTGGAGTTGAGATATATAAAAGGTTGGGAAGGTTTAGAATTACAGAGCAGTCTGGAGTTCAGTCAGATGGGGAGTCTGAGTCAGAGAGCAGGCTGACAGGAGGTCAGCCTGATGGGAGGTCAAGGCGGAGGAAGACAGCCAGGAGAGGCTGAGGACTGGTCTTAGTGGAACGAGCTCCCGAGGAGAGGAAGAAAGGATGCAGTGCTGCAGCTGCCTCAGTGATCTGAGTCAGCTGGCACTGGAAAGGAACAAGAAGGAGAAAGACGTAGAACTGCAACCTAAGCTTCCATAAGAGAGAGAAGGAACAGTGCAGAACGAAGGAGTAGGAGAACAGAGAGGAGTTGTGGGTTGGAAGAGGAACCCTGCCTATAGGTTCTCAGTGCAAGGCCGGGGCCCGGTCCCCGAGGTTGTATGGACACTTATGGTTCTGCAGCAGACACCGGTGGAGTAGTTGGCTGGAAATGCACTACTCCCATCCAAGACTTGGGACACAACAGCAACCGAATAGAGAGCCAGGACTCAGAGAGGTGTCCCCGATAGAGGCTACAGCTGTCTGTCATACAAGTAGAGTTGTTAGGAACATCTGACAGGAGGAACTTCAGAGTACCACGGTACTGGAGCTCTCCACACTAAAGGCGCAATAGAGGAGTCATTCAGGAAAGGTACATGTTGGCGGAGTGTTGGAGAGGAGAAGCCTGACTTGCCCGGGAGGTTGATTGAGTCTCTGCCCCGGAGGACACGGCATGGAAACGAGCACCAGTGGTTACCAAGAACTGTGAGTAAAGCATTGAAACTGCAAGCCCTGGTGTCCTTCCATTCCTTTGTGCGCCAACACATCAGCACTGCTACATCTGGGTACCAACATTCCTCACACCGCCTGCGCCGGACACTACACCATCAAAGTGTCCCCACATCTACACTGCCCTGGGACAACAGCCCTGCCTGTGGAGGGCTATACCACCATTGCTGCATCCCACCATCTGCCCCGGAGGATCTGTCTGCAGCGTCGGCTTAACATCTCCCTTGCCGAACACCACAGGTGGCGTCACGAACTATTCAATTCCATTAACTACAAACCACCATTGTTATTGGGCGCCCAGGGCCACGGACCGGGTCACAGTTGCCGTGATACTTCTCCCGGCCCGCTACCGAGTACCCCACTGCCCTGGGACTGGGAGCGACCCACTGCCGCCACAAGAATTATATGAAGCCCCGGGAGCTGAAGCGGAAGAGATGGAGCTCCCGCCTGGACCTGACGCGGCCGCGCAGGTCCTACCGGAGGCCCCTGCAGACCTGGAGCCACCACCCGCTGCCACTGGCCCGCTTCCACCGGCACCGGAGCAGAATCACACCGCCAGGAGGCCCCAGGTACGTCCGATGTCCCGACACCTGGGAAGGCCCTGGGGTGCACCACGGTCGCAGCGGTTGGCTAGGTCGTGCTAGATCTGGTCTGGGACCGGGATACCAGTCCCCAGGGGGGAACACCGGAACCCCTGAAGATGGCGCCGCAGTACCAAACCAGTCTGGATCGGTCCTGGGAGGAGCGGGAGGATGATGAGAACTGGTGTGAGTTCATTTTCCCCTCCGTCACTGAGGCCTGGTGAACTCCCTATTCTAGTGAAGGAAGGTAGTGAGCCTGATTATCAGACACCTGGGACTGATGAGGACGATTGGCTGAGTGGAGTCACTGACTGGATTTAAGGCAGCCTACGCCCTTTCTGCCCTGCGGGTGATTTCTCTGTGGACTCTTGGACTCCAGTCTGATTCCTGCTCTCCTAAAGCTAAGTTTTCTGTTTTGCCTTTTTGCATCTAAGATTTGTTTTTGTTTTTCTTGCTTTTTGGATTCTGCAACTCCCTGCTGGAGTGTGCAGTGTTCCGTGAGCTCTGTCTTCTGAATGTACCTGAGTGCTGATTTAGTTTTTGAAGCTTAGTTGCTTCAGGGCCATTTTTATATCAACTTGTTGGCTTTTGTCTCTGATAGGGTTTTGGCAGATTGCAGACAGCAGCCTTCCTATCCGTTCCTATCTAGGTAGTTTTTGGGCCCCTTCTTTGCTCAGCCTGTCTTTCTGTCTGTGTAAGTGTTTTCATCTTGCTTCACCGTCATTATATGTGGGGGGCTGCCTATTGCTTTGGGGTCTGCTCTGGGGCAGTTAGATTTCCCCTTTCCTTCTTTAGGCCTATGTATCTCTCCGGCTGTGATCGAGGGGTCTAGGTCATCGTAGGAACCCCCCACGGCTACTGCTAGTTGTGTTGATAGGTTCAGGGGTCTGCAATCTGATAGTTGCCAACTTCTCAGGTTTTCAGGACTTAGCTAGCATTTCTGTTTTTGCCTCCTACGGTGACTCGATCATAACAAACTGGGCTAGTTGTCAAGCTACCATCCGACAACTGGCAGCTGAACACCGGGAGAGGGAGCAGCGCCGGCAAGCGGTACTAGGCCCAGATTTGGACTGGAAGGAGCGGGTCCATGTCGGTCATTATGGTCCCAGAGATGCAGCAGGTTGGGGCCACGTCCTGAACGTGAACCATGAGAGGGGGTTCGGCTTTATCCATGACCCTAGCCGGATCTCCGATCTGTTTTTCAACCGGAGAGACGTGGAACCTCACTTGAGGAAAGGACACCCTGCCCGGAACCTGAGCCCGGGAGACCATGTGACCTTCACTAGACATGAAGGTCTGAGAGGCTGGTATGCCATGAACATCAGGCGAATCCCAGAGGAGCTCATCCAGACTTGCAGGCAGAGACCATCTACTGCTCCCATGTGCCAAGATGTGCCCAAGGTACAGAAAGCCACAGGTTTCACCCCACTGGAAGAAGAGTACCTGAAGACTGCCCATGCGTTCCTTGCATCTGGTAGCAGTTCCCAATCAGCAGCTTCCAGAACCCCAGGAGGGGAACAGCACTAGTAACCTAAACTAACTCTCATTACCCAGGAGGGTTTATTTGCACCGTTGTGCCTATTTTTCCTATTTTTGACCATCATGGTTCAGTTTTGTTTTTCCAGAGTTGCCCTGTTTATTGGCAGCATTTACATTTGAACTGAGCGATCATGAACTTGGAGTGATCCAAAAACTGTGTTTGTAAATAGTTGCAGCTCTTTAGGTGCCCTCTCTTGGTTTTACATATAGACACTTTGCGAAGATTACGTCTACCTCATTTGGAGCATGACTCCAATCAATGGACACTGCAAGAGATCCCGGCTGGGAGCGGTGTCCAGCACTTACAAGAATTATTGAAAAGTTTTAACGTGAAGTATTTAATGATGTGTCTTACAAGAGTATTGGTAACTAGGAAATGGCTTTTATATAGAATTAGAAGTGTTTTGATACAGAGATGAGAGATTTGAATAAAGAATTGAAATGTATATGGTGAACCAGGCATCACGGTTATCACTCAGAGTTGAGAGAAAGTAGAAAATGTGCACTAAAGAGAGAAAAGAAATGTGTTGATGAAGAATACTGAAATGATAGAGAGTAACAGATAATAGCACTTTGAATTGAGTATTATATGGAAAAATTGCACTTTTGACTTAGAATTTTAGATAGTAATTAAGAATTGTTTGTAACGTTCAAAAATGAGTGCCTCTCACATTGGGAAGTTTAGTATAAGAAATGTTTACTCAGCATTACCAAAAATTTGTATGTTCCTGTTGCTGTCAACTTTGTTTACCTTGCATCCCGCGGATGTGCTGTGTTTAACGGGGGGTATGTGGCGCCCCTGAGGCTCAGTCACCACAGAGGTACTGCACCTTCTCCTAAGGTGTGGTGCCCCACCGTCCAGGTAAGTTGGAGGCTCCTGACCACGCTCCAACACTCGCACCCCACACAATAGAGTAGTTCAGCAAAACCACATTGCGGCTCCTAGCTTAGAGAGAAGCAGAGCACCTTTGGTGGTTCCCTGCTTGGAACACTAGACGTGCTGGGAGGTGGGTGGAGTTTAGGATACATATAAAGGAGTGGGACGGTTCCAGGATTGAGGTTCAGTTGAGTTCGGAGGTTGAGTAGGAGAGGAAGCCACTCGAGTGCAGTGGGGATCCCTGGAAGAGGGATGGAGGAAGGATTGCTGCAGCTGCCTCAGTGACCTGAGCCAGCTGGCACGGGAAAGGAAAGAAGGAGAAGGACATTGAACCGAAGCCTGATCTTCCATAGAAGGGAAAAGACAAGTACGGAACGTAGAAGTAAAAGGGAACACAGAGGACGTGGGTTAGAGGAAAAACCCTGCCTAGAAGTTCTAATCGCAAGGCCGGGGCCCGGTCTTCGAGATTGTATGGACACTAATAGTTGTGCAGCAGACACCGGTGGAGTAGTGGGCTGTAAATGCAATACTCCCATCTAAGACTTGAGGGTACAACAGCAATACGGATAGAGAGCCGGGACTTAGGAGTAGAGAGTCCAAGAAGCAGGCTACAGCTGTCTGCCATGCAAGTAGAGTTCTTGGGAACATCTGTTAGGAGGAACTCCAGTGTAACTCAGTACTAGGAGATCTTCGCACTTAAAGGCGATATAGAGGAGACATTCAGAAAAGGCACATAAGTTGGCGGAGTGTGGAAGGGAGCATTCCATCTTGCCTTGAGGTTGACTGAGTCCCTGACCCGGAGGACACGGCACAGAAGCGGGCACTACAGACTGTGAGTAAAGCTTTGGAACTACATGCCCTGGTGTCCTCCATTCCTTCCTGTGTCCGTCCGCCTGGCACTGCTACATCCCCTGCGCCGGACACTACACCATCTAATTGTCTCCACATCTACACTGCCCTGGGACAACAGCCCAGCCTGTGGAGGGCTATACCATCCTTGCTGCACCACACCATCTGTCCCAGAGGATCTGTCTGCAGCGTCGGCTTAACACCTCCCTTGCCGAGCACCACAGGTGGCGTCACAAACTAATCATCTTACTACATTCCACCATCAACATCTCCCCCATTAATTGGGCGCCCAGGGCCACGGTCCGGGTCACCGCCACTGTGACACATCCCGCCGATACCGGCCCGATACCGAGTACCCTGCGGCCCTGGGAGGGCGACCCATTAGCGTACGACGGCGCACATGCTGCTCTCATTGCGGTACAGCGTTTCTGTACAAAAAATAGTCCTTAAAAGCAAAAAAGTTATGTGTCAAAATAAAATTAAGTAACTCAAGAATCAGAAGTTGAAGTGTGACATCCAGATTACTTGTTCCCAAATAAAACTCAGCCGCCCTCAATCCATCTTGATGTGAAATGCATGTGTACAGGGATTCAACGTCCGCAGTGACCAGCCACATGTCCTGCTCCAAAGTCAGACCGTCCAATCTCTGAAGGACGTCAGTAGTGTCTCTGAAGTAAGAGGGGAGCATCTCCACCAAAGGATGTAAATAATGTTCAATGAACTTACAAATAGGACTGCATAGGCCTCCTATGCCAGAGACAATGGGAAACCCAGGAGGGACTTTCGGGTTCTTATGTATTTTCGGTAATAGATACAAAGTAGGTATCACCGGAGACTGGGTGAGTAGACCTTCAAAGACCTCTCTCAGTAAAGCCTGTATTTATGGGTAGATAAATACACCTTGAGGATGGTTGATGGGCAGACATTATTTGGCCAAATTTGTGCAAAGCGTCTCATTAATTTTTTCCTAATATTCAAAAGCCGTATTGCTATTCATTTTTCATATATTTCACATTGACATGCTTTAGCACAATAGAGTGCAATCTGTTTTTGTATATTGTATATGGAGGTAGCTGCTCCCAGTATGCACCTATTCAGACTAGTTTGATTGTGCCAGTCAGTTTTTTGTTGTTTGAGTGTTTTAATATATTCACTTACCAACACTTATTTTGGGATCCAGCTCCATTCTGCTCCTCATCTCAGTGACCTTATCGTGATTCCAACTAGCCAGCTCCTCAGAAGTGGCTTTTACAATGTAACCCAATGGAGTCTTGTTCTGACGCTGCTTGGGCTTACATTGTAAAAGCCACTTCAAAGTGCCGTGCCTTTATGAGATGTTTTTCAGGAAGGTATGTGGCCGTGATTTTTTATCACCATTCAAACTAAAGAGCCAACATAGACTAAAGGCCCTTTTACATTTAGCGATGCACCAGCGATCCGACCAGCGATCCCACCCGGTCAGGATCGCTGGTGCATCGCCAAATGATCGCTAGTGAGCTTTCATACAGAAAGATCTCACAGCGATGCAGCAGCGACGCAGCGCACGATACTTACCATTCACACACAGTGATCCTGGCGTCCTCCCGCCCGCCTCCACGCGTCGCTGGACATCACAGCAGGAAGTCTCAGCAGGAAGTGCCCGACGAGAAATGGAGCCGGACATTCTCGCGCGATCAGCGATGGACAGCGGGGGAGCCGGTCGCTGGTAAGTATCACACATAGCGATATCGCTAGCAATATCGCTATAACGTCACAAAACCAGTGACGTTTTAGCGATATTGCTAGCGATATCGCTTAGTGTAAAACCCCCTTAAGAGTGGTCACCACAGGACACACACCATGGTGCAGCAAGGGCTAGCAATTTGTCCTTCCAATTATGTGTGTACTCATTGCTTTGGTAATGTCAGAGTCCAATTCACCTCATTTTATACCTTCTTAGTACCAAACTTTAAAAAAAAAAAATATCCTGAACATAACACAATAGAATAATATGGAAAATATTGTTGTGTTCTCCATAATTCATAGTACCGTTTCTTATTAGAACTTTTTTCCTGAAGGTATGTGGCCCTTAGATTCGTCACCATGCAATCTGAAGAGCCAATTTAGACCAAGAGTGGCCACCACTGGACACTTACCACGGTGCATGAAGGTCTAGCAATTTCTCCCTCCAGTTGTGTGAGTACTTATTGCTTAGGGAATGTCAGAGTCCACTTCTCCTTTCTAAGAAGGTTCGCTGCATGTCATCTCTGTGACTAATGAATATTAATCTGGTGTTACTGTATTACTGCTGTTCCAAGTTGCAAACATGTGGTTCTCTTAGGGAACGTGCACTCGCTGCGGATTGGGGTGCGGATTTGGCCGCGCAAATTTTGTAAAATCCGCAGGTAAATCTGCAGGTCAAAAGACCTGTGGTTTTACCTGCGGATTGCTCTGCGGTTTTGCCCTTCGGTTTTTCATCTCCACAATGGAGGAGATGGCAAACCGCAGCGGAATCCGCAGAAAGAATTGACATGTCAATTCTTTCTGCGGTTTCAAAACCGCAGGAAAACCGCGCGGAAAAATCTGCACCGTCTGCACTGCAGTTTTTTATTCCCATAGGGAATAATGGTACTGTACACCGCAGCAAAAGCTGCTGCAGACCCGCAGCGGCCAAATCCGCTGCGGAACCGCAGCAGAATCCGCAGTGTGTGCACACAGCCTTATAGAGACAGACCCTTGGTTAAGCCCACTTATACTTGAATTGTAAAGGCCGCTGGTCGGGAACAGGACCCTGGTTGTGTACAGTGATGGCGGAATACATGGTTTGTACCTACTGCATGTGTCTGTGTATAGTCAGAAAAGAATTTCAGTCGTGGTCTAATAACTGGAAGGACTGACGGAGGAGTTGGACAAAGGTAAACAAGTGGCTGCAGAACGGTTGGTAAATGTCGGCCACTGATGACTGAGGCCTCACTCCTGGTTTGGTCCTTGTTGAACATCTTTCGTCTGTTTTTTACTTTTACACAAGACCCTGTGTCTTCTGTATTCTGTGGCTCTGTGTCCCGGTCTTCAGTCTTCTCTCTACAGTATGTTGTGTAGGACGTACTGTATACAATGCTAGTGCCCCCATCACAGACTGAGCCCTATAACAATTGTAATGTATTTGGGTACCGGAGCTGACATTATGACCTCTGCTCTCTGTGTATGGAGCCCCCTATACTTCCCGGTCTAGTTGTGGAATATTCAGGGTAGTAGTGATCACTCCCATCATCGTCACAGTGTAAGGTGAAATCCAGGAATAAAACACACAACACAATATAATTATATAGAATTTTTTTTTTATTGGAATAGCAATAAGCAACATTGTAATGAAAATATTACTGGCCCTTTAAAAAATTAAACTATGGTCACAGTGACTCTCAGATTGGCCCCGATGGAGACCACAGAACGAGCTGCGGTCATTGGGGACCACCTGAGAGCCACTGGGACCTAAAGATCCAGAGGAAGGCAAAGAAAACCCCCCAAAGAGTTCTGCTTCAGGGGGGAAAAAAATTCCTTCCTGACCCCATTGCTGGCGGTCGGATATTTCCCTGGATCTCGTGTCCTGCTGCATATTGCTGTATATAACATCGGCTTACGTCATGTGAACAGCGGCCAAATAGCTGTCGGCTGAGCGCTCGTCCTATATGATAAGATCTGTGATGGAGGCTCCTAATAGGGCTTCCAACGAAGAGGTGAAATCGGCCAAATGTGTATAAGAACTGGCGAGTGATGAAGGAGACAATGGCTGGTAGGTAATAAATTATTATCTGTCTTTACAGGAAGGTTTTATAACTCTATAGGATGTTACCATTGGTAGAAAAAAAACACAGAGCTTCACTTTCTCCTTGCGGCTCCAGCTCTGGATCTTCAGCACTTCCTATGGTCTATTTTGACAGGCTGCAGCGGTGACGGCTCAACTACAGCACAATTCATTGCTGCAGCCAATCACTGAGCTTAGAAGCTCTGCCGGCATGGGCCACTGAGCCAAGTGATTGGATGCAGAACTGCAGTCATGACGTCACCCCTGATGCCAGTGAATAAAGATCAGAGGCAGCAGTGCAGAGTCAGAACTGGAGCGGCAGGAGGTAGTGAAGCTTCATGTGTTATTATCACACATTACAGTAAAACCCCTTTAACCTCTTCAGGACCAGGCAATTTTTTCGTTTTTGCGCTTCCGTTTTTTCCTTCCTTTATTCCAATGGCCATAACTTTTTTATTTTTGTGTTGATATGGCCATGTGGGGGCTCGTTTTTTGCACTCGAACCGATGTTTATACTGATATTATTTTGGGATATATACGATGTTTTTAATCATCTGTCATCACGTATTTTTCTCTTGTTGCAATGGCGGAAAGACTGTAGTTCTGGAATTTTATTATGTTTTCTATTTAGGCTGTTTACCGATATAACTAATTTATATTGAGATAGATCTGACTTTTACAAACGCAGCAATATCACATATGTGTATTTTTTTTTATATATATATTTCTACATTTTTCATGGGGGAAAACGGGTGATTTGAACTTCTATTTTTGTCATATTTTTTAAAATATTTTTTTTTTACTTTTCACTGTATTTGTTAGTCCTTTTAGGGGACTTGTACCTGCGAAGATCTGATTGCTTGTGCTATATACAGCATTGATATATATAGCAGAAATCACAATCTCCTATAAACAGGAGCCACAGGCAGCTTTCACAGGAGTACGGTGGTGACAGTCACGCTCGCGTCCCCCTGCCAGCGAGCGTTAAATGCAGCTGTCACAGATTGACAGTGGCATTTAACAGGTTAATAGCAGTGGGTGACCCGCCACTTTTAGAGGCATATGATGGCTGAATAACACAGCCATCATCTGCCCATGAAGATGGGGTTCGGCGTGTGAGCCTGCATGAAAGGTGGGGAGCCGAGTTATGACGGACATAGTCCAGCATAAGATGTTAGGGGATAAGATGCATTTCTTAGATAAAGCGTCACTAACTGTACTTTCTAGACTACAGGACACAATTTTTAACAACAGAAATCTGGCTAAATATTGTGTGTGTCTTATAGACCAGAGGCAGCGGCCGATCATGACAGGTGACAGGTTCCCTTTAAGTCACCAGCAAGGTGGTGGGAGATTAGGGGCCTGAAATGAAGTGACAGGTTACGTATAATATATACATGAGCACTCACACACATATACACACAAACGCGCACACATGCAGACTCACCTCAACACACAACATACATAAACAAGCAACATACACACAAAACATATACACACACACCTCAACACACAGCATACATACACACAACACACAGCTTACATACATAGACACACAACAAACACACAGACATACATACACAACATACTCACAGACACATACAACACACAAGATACTTACATACACTAACACTCACCTCAACACATAAACACAGGTGCACACACCCCTTCAGTGCTGCAGTGCTGGGCAGACAAACACACAGCCCATTTTGTGCAGGGACACACAAACCATCAGACAGCCACCCCTTTATATCTGGGGTCACACACATACATCCCTTTTTATTGCTGGGGTCACACAAACACACATGCACACAGCCCTTCAGTGCAGGGGCCACACACACAGCCCTTCAGTGCCGGGGCCACACACACAGCCCTTCAGTGCCGCATTTCAGAGGACATGTATGTCAAGGGAGTTTCAGTCTTCCAATTAGAAATCGTCCAGACCTGAATAAGTAAGATGCTTCTTTATTGGACATGCCAGCATGGAGAGAGAATGACGACCACACAAGATGTGAGGAGTCCTCTGTCTAACTCAATACATATTCTTAAGAGTTTAAATAGCAAAACCCAAAGGGTGTTGAAACATTGCGTTTGCAAAAAAGAGTACATACAATATGCTGAGCTTGTTAGAAATCCTTATCTACAGTTACCAGAGAAGTCATGTAAGACAAGGAAACCTGCTAACGTTCACAAAAAGTAATGCCCAAAAGTAACATCCATGTATTACATCAGCTGAAAAGAGTTTCAAAGTCTTAAGCAAAAATAAATGGCATATATGCAGTCATGTGCATAGATACATATATACATATATATACATATACACACACTCATACATGCATGGGTATTGTGAGGTAGCGCTGTCATGTAAGTAAGGGGTTCTCGCTTGCAGCGATCGAAAAACACATCCGGCACAGGATTTTCCAACAAATCATAGTCTATGAGGTTTATTCATCCTTCATAAACCTCCAGCAGCAATATACACAGCATTACAGGAGAGCGTCCATTATACAGGCTATTTAGCCCCAGGGTTATCTCACCCACGTCAGGGTTCCCATATGGCTGTTTCTCCAGGCCGCAGAAGTCCACTCACTCCTCAGGGACTCTCAGATACTGGCCGCCATTATACACACAGCCGCTCCACAGGCTGCTGTTAGTGAGGAGATCCTTCTCCTCACGGGACCTTCCAAAAACTGGACCAATCAGGTCCCAGCATTCACTCCATGTGACCTAACCTGGCCACATTATATGGTCCATAGCCACGCCCACCGGGTCACATGACTATGACCTCACCACAGGTCCTTCACACAGACATATATACTTTACAATAGCATTCATAAACCTACATATGTCTCTATCTCAAGGTCACCCACCTTGAGATACATAATGGCTCTTCAACCACTCACACTCTTGGGACATCCACACAGCGCCCCCTCGTGGACAGTGGTCATTACACCACAGTATATATACACATATATATATATACACATACACCCATGCACACAAAAGAAAGAACTTTATTACAATTATTATAACATTCCCTCATCTTGTAATAAAATCATCTATCTGTACACATTGGGGACAGATTTTTTTTTTTTTTTGTCAGATTTCACATAAGATCTTCATATAATCTAGAGGGAGAGTAATATGTTCAGTATATTTATCATTAAGTCCAAATTTTTCATTCTTTCGTTGGATTCCGAGGTCTCCATTCCTTGATGCATAGTTTTTGTTATGGCAGAGTCAATCAGTCTGTGAACAAGTCCTCTAATGCATAGAATAGCGCAGCGTCCACAAACAATCAGCACTCCTGCCACGATGGTAAGAGATGTCAGCGCAGAAGTGAATACTCCGGACCATTTCCCAAACCATCCTTCAATCCAGGAATATGTCGTCATATCCAGAGTTCTCTGCTAATTCATTAGACAGGGCAGTCAGTCCATCAAGAGCTTTGGAGATACTTCCATCAGGATCTGTATCAGGGATAAAGGGTGCAACAAAAATCCTCCAAACATTTTATATACACCTCCCTTTTCTGCTAAGAACTTGTCTAATGCCATCCTATTCTACCAAGCCATGAGAGGAGTTGGTCCTAATTGCTCAGCTATCCCTTTAACTGCATCTCAGGTATAATTAACAAATCTCTGCTGGTTATAGTATAAGTAGTTTATCCAATCTACATTCTTTTTTATAGTCACCCACCAAATTATGGATTCCCACCCGGCTGCTACCTGGTTCCTAGCCTTGTACTCACTGGTCACTCCCCTGGGAACTCCAATGTCATCTATGTAGATACTAGAATCGAAGGATCCTTGCAGAGTTTCACACTTCTGTCTCTTCCACTACGTACCTTTGGCCATATCCCTGTTGACAACAGGTGGAACGGCATGATTGGCTGGACCACCGCACAATCCCCTCGGGAACCATGTGGTAGTCTGGCTCTTATGCTTTTATCACCACATAACCACCATATATCCGCTCTCAGGGTAGTGTGGTCTGACCATATGGCTGAGTACTTGGCCCTGTGGGAGACAATGATCCATTCTCTACAAGAATCGCCTTGGAGCTCTCCGAAGTGGTGCCCATGCCCTGGAAGACTAAAACAAGTATAGTTACCAGGATTAGCAATCACCTGTGGTGGGACATCCGGTTTCTCAAGTGGAGGATGTAAAAATGATAACATTTTACATTTTCCTTCTCTTTCTCAGGAGACATAAGTTTTACTATACACTCACTGGCCACTTTATTAGGTACACCTGTCCAACTGTGTGTTAAGACTTAATTTCTAATCAGCCAATCACATGGCGGCAACTCAGTGCATTTAGGCATGTAGACATGGTCAAGACAATCTCCTGCAGTTCAAACCGAGCATCAGTATGGGGAAGAAAGGTGATTTGAGTGCCTTTGAACGTGGCATGATTGTTGGTGCCAGAAGGGCTGGTCTGAGAATTTCAGAAACTGCTGATCTACTGGGATTTTCACGCACAACCATCTCTAGGGTTTACAGAGAATGGTCCGAAAAAGAAAAAAAATCCAGTGAGCGGCAGTTCTGTGGCCGGAAATGCCATGTTGATGCCAGAGGTCAGAGGAGAATGGGCAGACTGGTTCGAGCTGATAGAAAGGCAACAGTGACTCAAATTGCCACCCGTTACAACCAAGGTAGGCAGAAGAGCATCTCTGAACGCACAGTGCGTCGAACTTTGAGGCAGATGGGCTACAGCAGCAGAAGACCACCCTGGGTACCACTCCTCTCAGCTAAGAACAGGAAACTGAGGCTACAATTTGCACAAGCTCATCGAAATTGGACAGTAGAAGATTGGAAAAACGTTGCCTGGTCTGATGAGTCTCGATTTCTGCTGCGACATTCGGATGGTAGGGTCAGAATTTGGCGTAAACAACATGAAAGCATGGATCCATCCTGCCTTGTATCAACGGTTCAGGCTGGTGGTGGTGGTGTCATGGTGTGGGGAATTTTTTCTGGGCACTCTTTGGGCCCCTTGGTACCAATTGAGCATCGTTGCAACGCCACAGCCTACCTGAGTATTGTTGCTGACCATGTCCATCCCTTTATGACCACAATGTACCCAACATCTGATGGCTACTTTCAGCAGGATAATGCGCCATGTCATAAAGCTCGAATCATCTCAGATTGGTTTCTTGAACATGACAATGAGTTTACTGTACTCAAATGGCCTCCTCAGTCACCAGATCTCAAGCCAATAGAGCATCTTTG